>NW_028324300.1:26370185-26425185 GCF_058129835.1 Hydra viridissima | reverse complement strand
TTATATTATTATTATTGCTATTCTTATTTCTATTTGTTCATTATTTATAATAATATTGTTGTGATATTTATTATAACTAATATTATTTGTATTTTTATTATAATTTTTATTATTATTAACATTATCATTATTTTTATTATTATTTTTGCTATTTATATTTTTATTGTTGTTTTTGTTATTATTGCTATTCTGTTTACTTTTTTTATTATTTTTGTTTTTTATTATTATTAATATTTTTATTGTTGTTATTTTTATTATTATTAATATTATTTTAATTATTACTATTATAGTTATAGTATTGATTATTGTTATTAATTTTTGTTGTTATTGTTGTGGTTTAGTTTTTTGTTATCATTATTATTATTTATGTTAATATTATCATTATTGTT
This sequence comes from Hydra viridissima, assembly GCF_058129835.1. Lineage (NCBI taxonomy): Eukaryota > Metazoa > Cnidaria > Hydrozoa > Anthoathecata > Hydridae > Hydra > Hydra viridissima. The sequence continues at coordinate 26,424,796 of NW_028324300.1, read as the reverse complement.
TCTCTTCTTATAATTTTTATTATTATTTTCATTATTATTAAATAAGAAAAATTTCAGCACTTAAAAAGTTAGGCATTAACTATTATTATTTTTTCTCTGATTTCTATTTTTAGATTTATGACTAATTAGAAAATATTCTATTAAGCATTTTATTTGGCTCAACTTGAACTTGAAAAAGCTTGTAGAGATAATGCAATCATCGATGATACTTAATATGCTTCAATATAAAGCCTGTGTTGAAAAAGCCGGGATGTCTGTATTTAGCTCGGAAAGGTTATGATGAGTTTTTAAAAATCATCATGCTGAAGTTAACAAACATTTAAAAGCTTACAAGACGTTACTAGAAAAATTTAAATTAGAAACGATTCAGAGTCGTGTACAGCAAATTTTATCGTTACAAGGTCCTAATATTAACAAGACAAAAATTTGCATAATTAAAGAGATAGAACAAAATGAATATGGAAATTTAGTAAAGCAATTTGCTTACAAAAAAACTGAAGAAGAAATAAAGAGTTTAGTAATCATACTAAATGATCTTGGCTATTTAACAACTAAGTTAGGAGACTTAAGTGAAACAATGGAAGGAGAGTTGAATGTAAAACTTAAATACTACACAGATGCAGCAATATTTTATCAATATGTTAATGCTCTTATAGATGAAAAGCTAAACGAAATAACCGTTGAAGACAGAATGGCATTTAAAACACAACAGAGGATTTATCCACAAAAGCAATTAAATCACTTACAAGAACTGATATTCTCAACAATTGTTGGAGCTCGAGAAACAATGCCATTTTTTCAACAAGAAAAAGATAGTAATAAACATTTATTGAAAAAATTACGGAACGACATCAATCAAAAGCTGCAAAGAGCGGAAAATATTCGTAAACAAGCAATTAACAATCAAGAAGAAAAACAAAAATATCAGGCATCATATGTAAAAGAAGTAAGAAACTTATTTAAATCAATAGCTGATGACATGCAAAAGTTTTTAGGCAAACTATATAATGACAGTGAGCAAGAAATCGGTAGCCCACCCTGTAAATATGCAGTAATAGGACTTGGTTCAATGGCACTGCAGCAGATGACTCCGTATTCAGACTTAGAATTTGCTATTCTTACAGAAAACGAGGATTACAAACGAAGTAAAGATCCTAAAATTAAAGAGTATTTTAAGAATTTAAGCCATTTGGTACACTTTAAGGTAATCAATTTAGGAGAGAGTATTATTCCTACTAGTAAATATCATATTGATTTGAGCCACCTAGTACATAGAGGAGTAAATTTTGATTTCGGAGGTAAAACTCCACTTGGTAGGATAGATAATGACAAACAATATGAGTTAGTGCAAACAATAGATGGAATGCTTGCCTATGTGCGTAATGAAAAGGATGAGGCAGAACATATAGATAAGAACTTACCATATATATTAGAAAATGTTTGTTATGTGCATGGCGATAAGCAGCTTGTTACCAGCTATAAAGAAGAGGTTAAAAAGTTTTTGACCAGTAAAAACGAAAGTGATGAGCAAGGAAGATTAAACTGCGAGATAAGGGCCATAAAGTTGTTAGATGAAGGAACAGTAGAATTAAGTTACCTTCAGCAAACACCAGGTATAAATTTTAAAGAAAATCATTTTGAAGGAGATTTACATAGGCTTGCACCTAAATTTGGTGTCGAAAGTGAAGGGAGGTTATTTGATGTTAAGCAGGAAATTTATCGTTTACCTGACCGCCTAATATACAATCTTGGCCTATATTACGGTATAGAAGGAGACAGTAACTGGGATATAGTGGATAAGTTAAACGGTGAAAAGGTTATTTCCCCAGAAGCAGCATTTAATTTAAAAAATGCACTAACATTTGCTACTATCCTCAGATTAAAGACCTATTTATGCCATAAAGCCCAAAAAGAAGATATCTCTATTTTTAGTAAATTTGTTGAAACCGAATATGAAATTAAAGAGCAAGCTGGAAAAATATTTTACTTATCTGATGAAGATTTAAGAGAACAAGGTGGTTTATTTCTGTATTTTTATACTGCACTGCCATTACATGAAAGATTAAAGGCCTTCTGTGCTCAATATAATTTACTGGATAATACAGATCGTCATGCTTTTTTCCTAAGTAGTGATTTTTACATAGATGATCATGCTAATAAAGGGCTTATCTATTATCGATTAGGGCAATATAAAAAAGCTCAAACTAATATAGAGCAAGCATTAAATGACCCAAATTATTACTATGGCTTTACAAAACTCCTAACATTACAATACGTTTTAGGAAGGATATACCTTAAAGATAATAATTATGAGAGAGCTATTGAACAATTAGATAATTGTTTAGATATTTTAAAACTGATCTACAAGGAAGAACCTCATCCAGATGTGGCTAATTCTTTAAATTATCTAGGAATTGCTTACAGTGCTAAAGGACAATATGATCAGGCAATTAAATATCATGAGGATAGTCTAAGAATGAAGAAACTGATTTACAAAGAAGAAGCTCATACAGATGTGGCTAATTCTTTAAATAATCTAGGATCTACTTACAGTGCTAAAGGACAATATGATCAGGCAATTAATTATTATGAGGATAGTCTAAGAATGAAGAAACTGATATACAAGGAAGAACCTCATACAGATGTAGCTAATTCTTTAAATAATCTTGGATCTACTTACAGTGCTAAAGGACAGTACGATCAGGCAATTAAATATCATGAGGATAGTCTAAGAATGAAGAAACTGATCTACAAAGAAGAACCTCATCCAGATGTGGCTAATTCTTTAAATAATCTAGGATCTGTTTACAGTGCTAAAGGACAATACGATCAGGCAATAAAATATCATGAGGATAGTCTAAGAATGAAAAAACTGATCTACAATGAAGAACCTCATCCAGATGTAGCTAATTCTTTAAATTATCTAGGAATTGCTTACAGTGCTAAAGGACAATATGATCAGGCAATTAAATATCATGAAGATAGTCTAAGAATGAAGAAACTAATCTACAAGGAAGAGCCTCATCTAGATGTGGCTAATTCATTAAATAATCTAGGATCTGTTTTCAGTGCTAAAGGACAGTACGATCAGGCAATTAAATATCATGAGGATAGTCTAAGAATGAAGAAACTGATCTACAAAGAAGAACCTCATCCAGATGTGGCTTTTTCTTTAAATAATCTAGGATCTTCTTACAGTGCTAAAGGACAATACAATCAGGCAATTAAATATCATGAGGACAGTCTAAGAATGAAAAAACTGATTTACAAGGAAGAACCTCATCCAGATGTAGCTAATTCTTTAAATTATCTAGGAATTGCTTACAGTGCTAAAGGACAATATGATCAGGCAATTAAATATAATGAGGATAGTCTAAGAATGAAGAAACTTATCTACAAGGAAGAACCTCATCCAGATGTAGCTAATTCTTTAAATAATCTAGGATCTTCTTACAGTGCTAAAGGACAATACAATCAGGCAATTAAATATCATGAGTATAGTCTAAGAATGAAAAAACTGATTTACAAGGAAGAACCTCATCTAGATGTGGCTAATTCTTTAAATTATCTGGGAATTGCTTACAGTGTTAAAGGGCAATATGATCAGGCAATTAAGTATCATGAGGATAGTCTAAGAATGAAGAAACTGATTTACAATGGAGAACCTCATCCAGATGTGGCTAATTCTTTGAATAATCTAGGATCTGTTTATAGTGCTAAAGGACAATATGCTCAGGCAAATAATTATTATGTGGAAAGTCTAAGAATGATGAAACTGATCTACAAGGAAGAACCTCATCCAGATGTGGCTAATTCTTTAAATAATATAGCATCTACTTACAGTGCTAAAGGACAATACGATCAGGCAATTAAATACCATGAGGATAGTCTAAGAATGAAGAAACTGATCTACAAGGAAGAACCTCATCCAGATGTGGCTTTTTCATTAAATAATCTAGGATCTGTTTACAGTGCTAAAGGACAATATGATCAGGCAATTAAATATCATGAGGATAGTCTAAGAATGAAGAAACTGATCTACAAAGAAGAACCTCATCCAGATGTGGCTTTTTCTTTAAATAATCTAGGATCTTCTTACAGTGCTAAAGGACAATACAATCAGGCAATTAAATATCATGAGGACAGTCTAAGAATGAAAAAACTGATTTACAAGGAAGAACCTCATCCAGATGTGGCTAATTCTTTAAATAATCTAGGATCTACTTACAGTGCTAAAGGACAATGCGATCAGGCAATTAAATATCATCAGGATAGTCTAAGAATGAAGAATCTGATTTACAAGGAAGAGCCTCATCCAGATGTTGCTAATTCTTTAAGTAATCTAGGATCTACTTACAGTGCTAAAGGACAATACGATCAGGCAATTAAATGTCATGAGGACAGTCTAAGAATGAAAAAACTAATTTACAAGGAAGAACCTCATCCAGATGTAGCTAATTCTTTAAATTATCTAGGAATTGCTTACTGTGCTAAAGGACAGTACGATCAGGCAATTAAATATTATGAGGATAGTCTAAGAATGAAGAAACTGATCTACAAGGAAGAACCTCATCCAGATGTGGCTTTTTCATTAAATAATCTAGGATCTGTTTACAGTGCTAAAGGACAATATGATCAGGCAATTAATTATTATGAGGATAGTCTAAGAATGAAAAAACTGATCTACAAGGAAGAACCTCATCCAGATGTGGCTAATTCTTTAAATAATATAGCATCTACTTACAGTGCTAAAGGACAATACGATCAGGCAATTAAATACCATGAGGATAGTCTAAGAATGAAGAAACTGATCTACAAGGAAGAACCTCATCCAGATGTGGCTTTTTCATTAAATAATCTAGGATCTGTTTACAGTGCTAAAGGACAATATGATCAGGCAATTAATTATTATGAGGATAGTCTAAGAATGAAGAAACTGATCTACAAGGAAGAACCTCATCCAGATGTGGCTAATTCTTTAAATAATATAGCATCTACTTACAGTGCTAAAGGACAATACGATCAGGCAATTAAATATCATGAGGATAGTCTAAGAATGAAGAAACTGATCTACAAGGAAGAACCTCATCCAGATGTGGCTTTTTCATTAAATAATCTAGGATCTGTTTACAGTGCTAAAGGACAATATGATCAGGCAGTTAATTATTATGAGGATAGTCTAAGAATGAAGAAACTGATCTACAAGGAAGAACCTCATCCAAATGTGGCTAATTCTTTAAATAATATAGCATCTACTTACAGTGCTAAAGGGCAGTATGATCAGGCAATTAAATATTATGAGGATAGTCTAAGAATGATGAAACTGATCTTCAAGGAAGAACCTTATCCAGATGTAGTTAATTCTTTAAATTATCTAGGAATTGCTTATAGTGCTAAAGAACAATATGATCAGGCAATTAAATATCATGAGGATAGTCTAAGAATGAAGAAACTGATCTACAAGGAAGAACCTCATCCAGATGTGGCAAGTTCTTTAAATAATCTAGGATCTACTTACAGTGCTAATGGACAGTACGATCAGGCAATTAAATATCATGAGGATAGTCTAAGAATGAAGAAACTGATCTACAAGGAAGAGCCTCATCCAGATGTGGCTAATTCTTTAAATAATCTAGGATCTGTTTACAGAGCTAAAGGGCAATATGATCAGGCAATTAATTATTATGAGGATAGTCTAAGAATGAAGAAACTGATCTATAAGGAAGAACCTCATCCAGATGTGGCTTTTTCTTTAAATAATCTAGGATATGTTTACAGTGCTAATAGGCAATATGATCTGGCAATTAAATATCATGAAGATAGTCTAAGAATGAAGAAACTGATCTACAAGGACGAAACTCATCCAGTTGTGGCCTTGTCTTTATATAAACTAGAGAATGCTTACCGTGATAATGAAAAACATGATCCGGCAATAAGCTAAGGAAACCAATTTTTGCAGGTAATACCTTTTTTTATGCATCATCCTTACATAAATTTGATAAATGATGACTTTATAAGTTTTACTTTGTTATCTATCAAAAGTTTTTCTCCAGACCCACAAGAATTATCTAATGATTTTTTGGAACTAACAGGAGATAATAACATATTATTGAATTATGTCTAGCTGTTGAAGAGTGGGATAGATGCAAGATACAGGAATTGATTACTGCTGGGGTTGATCCTGATAATGTGCCGTTTATGACTACAACTACACCATTAATAGGTGCAATAGTTAAGGGAGACGTAGAAATGGTCAGTTTAATTTCAGAAAAAGCTAATATCAATAAACCTAACAATGACAGAAATAAAGCTAGTCCATTACATTACTCTCTAGGTTTTTGCGGCTATCCAATTAATGTTGAAATAGTTAAACTATTACTTGAAAATGATGCTGATGTTAGTCAAGCAATGTGTGATAGAAATACACCGATGCATATGGCACATTGTAAAGGTAATGAGGAGGCTATAATGTTATTACTATCGTATAAAGCTGATATTAATGCCAAAAGCGATGAAGGTAACACACCGTTACTTTGTTTATTGGAGCAAGGAAATCTTAGCTCTGAAACGAAGCTAGAAATAAAAAGAGAACATTACCAAATATGTGATGATAAAAGGATTAAAGATCAAGAAGGTGATGTTGTAATAGATAATACTCAGTACCATTCCTTAAAGTTAGAGTTATGTTTTAATTCTAATGAAGTATTTGAGTCTAATCATCTACCACAAACTAGCACTAATAGTGTAACAAGTGTTATTAGAGATCTATAGTTGGTGAAATCCATTACATGGAAAAGAGTAATGGTTTATAACTGAAACGTAATAACTGGTCGTGAGCCAAAGGATGTATTAACCCTCGATTCTTCGTTGGAAGACGGAGGTAGAAAATATAGGTAACCAAGTTACTGTTTTTTTTTATTGTATTGCCTAGAACTCGTAATAAAATATAGATGCAAGATAATTATCGATGGAACATTTGCATATATGTAAGAACTGTTAAAACACATTCAGGATCATTATGCAGAGTTATAAATAATCATGGTGAATAATGATTTAAGAGACTTTTTCGAAAAATTGATTAAACTTTGATTAAACCATTAACAAAATGAAAGGACTTTCGAGATTTCGATTAAAGACTAAGATTTCGAGATGAAGAAATTATGTTTTGAAAATTTCTATCACTTTAATTTGGACAAGAACGAAAGATGACTCATGGGCTAAAGAAACAATGTTGGTCGTAAAACAAAAAATTCGTCATCAGCTACGTCATTTGGTGCTCATAAAACATGTTATCTACTTTTTAAAGCTGCAAACAGTTTTTTGGTTGAAAATGATAAAACATTTTGTTGATGCATGTAAAGAGTGCACAAACTTTGTTAATTGGATATGGAGGTGACTAACTTGAATGCTTTCTGATAACTATGCATGCTGTAACTAGTCGAAATCTCTTTTAAATAGTTTTTAACCAAAACGTGACATTAAACAATTTGATCTTTCTAAACTTTAATACCTATTGATTGCGATCACATCCTACTTTACTTTAAATTATATAAATGGAATAAGATTTGACTCTGACAAAGGTTTTTGTCAAAGTTAAATCGTATTTCAATTTTTGGATGAGAAGAAAGAGATTTTTTGGATTAGAAAATTGAGATGTTGAGGAGTAGAGCTTATGTAATAAATTTTATAAGTTCAATAAAAAATTAGAATTTACGATATAAATAGTTTTAATAAAAAAAGTTCCTAAAGTATATTTCGTTATTATTGAGTGGGCTGTATTATTTGTATTCAAACGATCGTAAAGCGCATGCTTCTGAAGTGAAAATAAGCTCGATATCGAAAATGCACACTCATTGATATTTATTGTAAACTTGTTCATAAAAATAAAATAAAATTTAAATTACGAGTATAATACCCCTGTATTAGTTTTATCAATTTATGAAACGTTTAAAATATGTTAATATAAAATCTGAGGGTCGAATTTTGGAAAATAAAACCAACAAGACATGAAGTTATGATGAAGTTAAAATAATAAGAGAACACTACCAAATATGTGATGATAAAACGAATAAAGATCAAGAAGGTAATGTTGTAATAGGTAATATGCAGTACCATTTTCTTAAAGTTAGAGTTATTTTTTAGTTCTACTGAAGTAGTTGAGCTTAATCATCTACCACAAATAAGCACTAATAGTGTAACTAATGATCTAGGAGTATCTATGCTTGGTTATAATCGTTTAGCTGGAGAAGAGTAAGGTTTAAAACCTAAAGGAAAACCTCGGTCGTAAGCCAAAGGATGTATAAACCCCCGAATTTTCGTTATAAGGTGGAGGTAGGAAATACAGGTAACCAAGTCACTATGTATAATACTGTGAGTATCGCCTAATACTCGCAATAAAATATAGACGCAAGACATTCAATGATGGAATACTTGCATATATGCAAGAATGGTTAAAACAGATTTAGGGTCACTATGCAAAGTCACAAATAACCAGGATAATTAATGATTAAAGTAACTTTTTTCAAAAGGAACTGATTTTGATCAATCATTAACAAAATGATATAATATCGATATTTCGATTAAAGATATTGAGTTTATGCTTTGAACCTTAGTATCAATTCAATATGGGCAAATTCGGAGAACGGCTCATGGTAGAAATTCTTTTAGCTACATCAAGTAGTGTGAAGAAGTATCCCAGCAAACATGTCAGCGTTGAATCAACGTTGAAAACCGGTCGCAAAAGTTGTTGCGGAAACGTTGACAAAGTAATCGATTTTGCAAAGATATGTAACGTTGTTAAAGAGACGTTGATTAAATGTTGTTGCGTAACGTTGAAAAAGAGTTACTAAAAAAGCGTTGCATAAACGTTGTTAAAGCAGTCGATTTTGCAAGGATTTGTAACGTTGATAGTAAAACGTCGATTTAACGTCACTCAAAGACGTCGAATAAAGGTTGAATTATAACGCTGAATCAACGCTTAAATGCGCTAAAGAAAATATCGCAAAATATAATTAAACGTAGTTAATCGTGGCTGTAATATATTGAATTAAATATATATATATATATATATATATATATATATATATATATATATATATATATATATATATATATATATATATATATATATATATATATATATATATATATATATATATCTTTATATATTGAATTGGCAAATAAAACTAAATTGTATATTGAACTCTACACTTGCAATATTTCCAAAATCGATTTTTAATACAACAGTAATATAGAATGATAAATGTAAAAAAAGCCTAAAATATGCAATTCATAGATATATATATGCCTAAAATATGCAATTCATAGAAATATATATACTTTTTTAAAGAGTTATGAGTGTGAGTGTCTGTATATACATTTATACAATATATAAAAATAAAATTTACAGGATATCGTATCGATAGGCCAGGATATCATTGAGATACAGAATCTAAACCAAAAAATAAAACTTTTATCATTAGTGGTCTGAGAGCAAATGTAAAAAAAAAACCTTAATGAATTAGTATGATTATAAATAAATTTATAAAGTAAAAATAAATAAATATAATATATATATATATATATATATATATATATATATATATATATATATATATATATATATATATTCATATACATATACATATATATATATATATATACACACACATATATATATATACATACATATATATATATACACACACATATATATACATTTTATAAAAGTCAAATTTAAAAAACTAAAAATAATCTCAATTCCATATTTAAATTAACTAAATAAAACTTACTTTAACAGGTGTAACTATAAATCATCAATTTAAATCATATATACTTCGTTCATAAGATGGAAACCAGTTAAAACCATATCATTCCTCAATCTTTGATCCACCAGAACATTACTAAATAAACTTACACTGAAAATCAAACTACAATAAGTCAAAAGAAATTTAGACTCTAGTATTGAAATCAGTTATGACCAATAGTTAATATTAGGTCATTTCAAAAATTTAAAACTTTAACATTTTTATTATAAAATATAAGATCACATAAATTTGTAATAAACAATAACAAAGAAACGAAGAAATACAATATTTTTGAAAAATAATAAATTATTTTTAACATGTATTATATAATTACAAAAGCCATTTCACATCATGATGTAATGGTAATAAAACACATCCATTTTCAGTTTCGAGGCATATGGCTTTTCGTTTTAATCTCGATTTCTCCACTAATTGCCGTTTTACTTTAAGTCTTTCAAAGCGGAAAAAATAAATATTTAATAAACTGGATTCACATGGTATTGTAAAGAAATTGTCTAAGCAAGCTTTTTCAACAACATCACACACATAACTTAAACCCTTATCTTCCTTTATAAAAATGTACTTGCCATTATTTAGTAAAAAAACAAGAATCCCTTGCATTTTTTGAAGAAATAACAGTGTATTATATTTACTTGCATATTTTTCAAATGCTTTCCCTAAAACAGTAATTCGTTTGAAAACTTGCACTATTGGATTTTTAGCGTTATGTATAAAGTTTTTTAAAACTCGCAAGTGATTTTCGAAAGGGAAACACGATAACGAATCTAAACAGGTGTCAAAGTAAATGACGTCATCACATAAATGAACCAAATTATGCACATTATAGACAACAAACCCTTTCCCATATATTTCTTCAGATTTTAAAACAAAATAAATAAGAAGTTCTTTTGCATAATTTGAATGTGCTTTTCTATCTTCATCATCTGAATTAATCAAAATAGATATTGCAACATGAAGTGTCATAAAATGATCATATTGTAGCTTTGAAAATATTTTTTTCAGCACTAAAGGACCAGTAAATAATAAAAACTGCCTAAACTCAGTAGCTTTGTAATGAGGGAGATCTTTTAATGTCCTTGGCTGTCTTGCAAACTCGCTTGGAAGAGTACCTTTTAATTGTTCTAGGTTTGATGAGACTTGGTCTATTTGCTTTTGTGATATTTTACAACTGCTTGGTCCATCTCTTGTTACAAATAGCAAAATTCTTTTGACCACACCTAAACATACCAAATGCATGTAGTCCAATGCAAATTGATTTATGCATTTTACTCCAGCAGATATCAAAGGACTTTGCTTTATTTGATGTTCTGGATATATGTAGGCATTAAATTTTTTATCTAAACGTAAAGTAGAATAACATTCTGAAAATAGCATTCTTCTGTGTTTATAAACTCCTTTTGTGACACATCGCTCACACCCAAAGTAACCATTATGAGCTTTCACACATTTTAAAAACTGCCTAGCAGGAGCGTCACAGATAAAAGCCATAAGTTCAAAACTAAAAAATTTATCATTATAGAATATACCTTCTGATTTCAACAATTGCAATTCATTAATAAAATCACTCAGGTAGTCTTCTACACTATCTAGTTTTCCAGATCCACAAAATAAGGCTACAATAAAGGGTTGTAGATTTTCAAACATACACAGAATTGGCCACAATTGAGTAGCTGAAGATTTGAATAGCTGAACACCATCAACATTAACTTTTAGTTTAATTTTATCAAGTTTTTTGACAATTAAAATTTGCTAATCTCTGTAGTATACCGCATTTAATACCAAAGTAAGTGTAAGTTCCTCCACATTTATACATATATCTAACATTAGCTGGGGTCCCTAACAAAGTCCTTGAATCTTTAGGCAACGTATGACCACAATCCCCAAGTAGGTTTAATAAGTCATTAACTGCATGTAGGGTACACTGATGTTTTACAGCCCAATTTGCTAGATTTTCTGACATAACTGTATCAACCTGTTCATCCTCATTACCTTTACTATCATCTGAAAAAGAAAACTCACTATTAGAAATAGTATTTTCAGTAGAACTTTGATCAATATCCACAAATAAACTGCTTGGAATAGGTTGGTTTGCTATATCGTTACTTGGACTACATCTAGAGGAGGAAGAGCATTCACTGCTAGTTGAAAGCATAACTTCACTACTATCAGAAGTCATCATAGGTTTTTTAAGATCACTTTTATTCTGTCTGTACCTTTTATAGTAATTGCTTTTATGCATTCTGAAAAATAAAGAAAAAATTTGTTATAAATTTAAATAAAATATAGTGTATAATGTCAACATTTTATTCTAATTAATGCTGCAAAAATAATTACAATGTTCAGAACATATATATGTTTTTATATCTTTTTTTTGATATAATGGTTCATTTGAATTAAAATTATTTAAAATTATTTAAATGTGTTATATATATATATATATATATATATATATATATATATATATATATATATATATATATATATATATATATATATATATATATATGTATATATATATATATATATATATATATATATATATATATATATATATATATATATATATATACAAACTGTTACTATCATCAGTTTCTCTGTAGCAATCTTATTAGCCAACTGTAGTTGCTTAAATTTGAAAAGCTTGAATAAAACAATTTATAATACAATGAAAGATTAAATAAATAAAAGTATATTTTAGAAAAAGCACTTTACACAAGACACAAACAAAATCATATCACATATCCTAAAATGTCATTAAAAAACTTTAAACTTCCAATTTTTGCTTTCTACAAAAATTTATAGGTGAATATTTCAGAATTGATTTTACAGCTTCATAAATCCTTGCTTCATCTGGGTATCTTTTTGAGACACTCTCTAAAATATAAAATTCAAACTTCTTGCTTAAATGCTATTAGTAAAAATCTGCATACTTAAAAAGTTTAAACAAAACATATTACCAACTAAAACACGATACAATTTGTCTTTGAAAAAGCAAACTTTTGTTTGGTTTTGTTCATGGAATTGGTTTGCCCCTTCATGTTTAACAAACAGCGCAACTCAATCGTTAACAGCCTAAAAAGTTAGTAATTATTTGAATCAATATTTACAATATTGTACAATACAACGTTCATGCTACAGGAAAGAAAGCATATAATGATATGCTTAAAAAAGCGTATAATATTGATATTTATTATAATAAATATATTTCGCAAACCTTTTTTAAATAATCCATTAAAAACCATTGCCATTTCAGCTTGGAAAATTGGATTTATCAAATTCATCTTCTCCAGCTCAAAAGAGCTGGAGAAGATGAATTTGATAAATCCAATTTTTTTTGTAAACATATTTCTGAACTTTTAGAATTAGTTATAACGCTTTTAGGATGAAGAGGTAATTTGGGTGATTTTGAATTATTTATTTCAAAGTTGACTATCTTTGATTGAACAATCCGTGAGCGTGAACGATCTCTTGTTGAATTTGTTACATCAGAATGAACTAGTGATCTTGAACGATTTTCTTGAGTGTTTAACAAATATGCTTAGAGATAAAATATAAATACATATTTTTTTTTTTAAATACATACAGTTCTTTTTTTTTTTTTTTATTCTTTACCATAATAAAAAACAAAGAAAAGACAAATCCAAAGAGAAACACAATTATTCACAAACATAATTACTCACATTCTTCTTCAGATTCTGCTGTAGTCGTTAAATTAAATCCTTCACATACTTCTTTATCTATTAGTAATTATTTACTAAAATAAATATAAACAATAAATATAAACAATAAATGTAAAAACTAAAATGTAGAATAAGTGTAAACAGATTAGAAAATATATCTAGGCAATAATAATAAAATAAACAGATTCAAAATATTACTTATCCCAAATTAGAAAGAAAAAAGTTTATTTGATATTGTACTGTACTATTAATATAAAACATTAATAACAGTTTTTTTTATTCATATTAAACAATTAAAATGGCAATGAATACAGTAAAATTTAATGACCTCCAGTTAATTTTATTCGTTTAACTCTGAACTTGTTCCAGGAATCATCAATTGGAAACTTGTTATAGGCAGCTTTCATTGGATGAACACCAGTTGGCCAAAATAACCAACCATCTTTTACCCAACAAGATGGAACAACTGCTTCTGTTTCAATCTCATTTTCAAAATAAACAGCTAAAGCCCAAGATTGTGAAGCCATTATAATAGTTCAATCTAAATAGACGTCTTTTTTTTTTATTTTCATATATATATTTTTATTTACACTAATATTTATGTGAAATTTTAAAAAAAGCATGTATATATTATACAGACAAACAAACACACAATGTCTCTAAAATTTAGTCTGTTAACAGACTAAATTTAGTCTGACTTATTATATATTATTAGTTTTGATATTACTTTGTACATCTGAACATTATTAAAATAAAGTACTATTTCTAACTAAGATATAACATTTTTTAAAAAGTTGAGCATTTTATTAAAATGGTCAACTTAAAATAAAAATATAGACAAAAATAACCTGAATAAATCGAATTTACCCTGAGATTTATGTATATTATATACAATTTGATATAAAATCTAAAAGTTTTAAATTAGTCGCAATAAAAATAGGTTATAAAATATAACTTTAAAATACTTTTTATACCATCTGCATGCATTCTCTTAAGTTTTCCATGCCTTTCCATTACGGCAAATTATTTTTGTAATGGCTGCATCAATGAGACAAAAATTGTCAATGTGCTACTTCCTCAACGTTGCTTAAGCAACGTTTTATTAACGTTGGCAAAAAATCACTTTTTCAACGTTTTTTAATTACCACATTTTCAACGTTGCACAGTGGGCCAGTAGGTGGACAAAATGGGAAAAATTTTAGTTGTCTAATCTTGAAAACCTATTTAATTTTAGTATCTACATATATTAGGAGAAATCTATTGATAATTTATTTATATTAAATCCCTTAGTTACCAGGACTCTAAGCATTTGAATACTGAGATAAAATAAAAAAAAATATATATATAAATAAGTAATTAACGGTGACATCAACGTTGTGTTATATTTCAATTACATCTACGTTTTTGAAACAAAAAATTAGTACATGTTATTCTAGAGTATTTAGAGATAAGAAAAACCAATTTGTGAAATAAATTTGTCATAGCATGTTATCTCAGTTATACTTTGAAAATCACAGATTAAAAAAAAAATGTCTTAAGAAACTTACTTATTGCCGCACAATAACTAATAATTACCACAATTTGCCATGTGTTGTCTTATATTTATTTGAGCTATATGATGCTTCAATCGAGTTTTAATTGATTGCTCGTCCCCTTAAATCCCTGTTCAGATTTTATGTATGTTTTAACTTGGTTGCTATGGTACTAAATTTTGCATAGCAACAACTCATTTTTACATTAACGTTGTTTTAACAGTATTTTACTTGCGCTAAATACACAATATTAGGGGTATGTATTAAAATGAGATACAGAATTCTTATGAGGTTAACTTTTTTTGGTTACTATGGATACTTTACTTTGCATAACATAGCAACAACATATTTTCGGTAGTTGTTAGTAATTTAATTACTAACACTGACAGTAATTTAATTACTTTTAATTTTAATTACTAACACTTGTAGTAACTTAATTACTAACAAGTATTAGTAGTCCAGGCGGCATATATATTACAACATTTTACTTTTAAATACAAAATACTTGTTACAATAATTATTTAGATATGGTTTTGTTAAACTTAGACATTCATAATTTTCTCCAAAAAAACAATCTTAGTATTTCAAAACAAAATATTACTGAAGATATATTAAAATTTATTCAGCCAAAATTTGCTGATTTTAAAGACGTTGATTTTAGACATGCTGTTCAACGATTTGTTTACTTGTATAAAAAAAAGTGGATATCTGCAAACTATACTGTGAAAAATTTTGAAAAGAAGTTTGTGAACTGGCTTAATGAATATTTAATTGTCAGAAAAAAAGACAATGAACCAACTGCAAGTAGACGTGGTCGAAAACCAGTTGCATTTGATAATAGTTCTAATAAAACTAAAAAACGGCGTGTATCTTGTTTAATTGAATCTCATTCATCCAATGAATTATTTTTTGCTGCTAATAAAAAATTTAGAGATGAATCTGTTGTTATTGCTGCCAAGAATGTTTTAAATATATCAAATACAGATAAAGCAACTAAATATTCAGCAGACGAAGCACTGGCTTTAATAATTGATGCAAGTCTGACAAAAGCTTCCTATCAATTGGTTAGAAGCGGAGCCTTGGAGAAAGAATATAACATCTACCCCGCTTACAATGATGTCAGAGATGCAAAATTGAAATGTTATCCTGCAAACATAACAGTGGAGGACTATTCAGCTTCAGTTCCTTTAAAAGATTTAATGACTCATACTTTGCAAAGAATCTGTGCAGTTCAGGAACCTGTGCTAAGGCACTTGATATTGAACGATAAAGCAATAAAAACAATGACACTAACGTGTAAGGCTGGTTTTGATGGTGCTACTGGCCAAAGCATTTATAAATAAGTTTTATCAGAACCCGACATTAACAGAGATTTAAAGCGTGAAGAATCATTATTTATTGCTTGTCTTGTCCCATTGGATTTGACTGGATTTAACAACAGCAACGAAAAGGTGCCTATTTGGAGAAATCAAAAGTCGTCCTCCACAGCCTATTGTAGACCCATAAGATTTGCATACAAAATGGAATCCAAGGATTCTGTGATTGAAGAAGATCAGTACATTAAAAGTGAGATAGAAAGTTTGGGTATGATTTTATTAGAGGTTTGCAGATCTTCTATTGAAGTGAATTGTATTATCGAACTTACAATGATTGATGGGAAGGTTCAAACAATATTATCTGAAAAAAACAACTCATACCAATGCTGTTCAGTGTGTGGTGTCTCTCCAAAAAATATGAATAGTCTTGATATCCTTAATATAGATTATACTAACAGAGAGTTCAAATATGGTCTTTCCAGTCTTCATGCATGGATTCGATTTTTTGAGATGTTATTGCACATTGCATATAAAAAAGAAACAAGAAAGTGGCAAGCAAGATCTAAAGAACACAAAGAAAAGGCATCTGTAGCTAAACAAAAGATTCAGACTGATTTTATGAACAAAATGGGACTTGTTGTTGATTTCCCTAAAAGTGGTGGTTCTGGAACAAGTAATGATGGCAATACCTCAAGGCGTGCCTTTGCAGCATATGAACAAACAGCTGAAATTCTGGGTATTGACCAAAACCTTATATTCAGATTTTACATTATCTTGGTAACGCTCTCTTCAGGATATGAAATAGACTGTTTAAAGTTCAAGGATTATTGTTTTGACACTTTTCTTTCCCTTTTCTTTCCCTTTATCCATGGTATTACATGGCTCAATCAGTTCACAAAGTATTGATACATGGACATGACATAATTAAAAGCCTTACATTACCCATCGGACTTATGTCAGAGAAAGCTCAAGAGGCTAGAAATAAAGACTTTAAATCTTATCGCGAAAATTTCAGCCGAAAAACATCCAGAAAAGCAACAAATACTAATCTTATCAATAGACTCCTAGTTTCCAGTGATCCTGTTATTTCATCATTGCGTAAATCAACATCACACCAAACAAATCATAAAGCATTTCCTTCAGATGTTTTACAATTACTTAAACAATCTTCAAACGATATTATTGTTTTATAATTTTTTGATGTAATTTAAAATTGATAACGTTGTCTTGCACTATTTTTTGCTTTTATTATTCCTAAAACATTATTTACCTAAATACTCAATTTTTATTCAATATAGGTGGGTCAAAAATCCGATAAGATATTCAAATATCAATTTACCACTTTGTAACTAAGGAAAGTATCCGGTAACTAAGCAATATAAGTATCCATAACAACTAAATTTAAAAAATTATCACTTTTGTAAGAAGTGTGATCTCATATTGGTACTCATGCCAAATTTAGTGAATATAGCACTTATAAAATATCTGCAGATAACAAAAGTAGGTTGTTGCTAAGCAAAATAAAGGTATCCATAGCAACGAAATAAAAAAATATTACCTTCATAAAAAGCGCAGACATCATATTAGTACTCATACTAATTTTAGTGAATATAGCTCTAATATTAAATTAGTTATGAATTTTGTCCAGTAAAAGTGCAATCTGGCCCACTGTGCGTTGGTATATGTAACATTGAATGAACTTTGTTTTATAAATAGCTTAACTACGTTGAAAAAGCAGCTAATGTCTAACGTTGATAAACCTTAAACTTTGCGACGTTTTTACTGTGATTTTTTGCGTACTTTTATTCAACATTGAATAAACGCGATTTTTTGAGAAGATAATATACGTTGAAATTTATCCGCTTTTTCAACGTTGAAAATGTAACGTTGAAAAAGCGGTTTATTTTTAACGTTGATAATGCATAAATTTTGAAACGTTTTTAAAGTGGCTTTTTGTGTAAGGTGATTCCACGTTGAATAAACGTTTTATTTTGAGAAGCTAAATTACGTTACAATTTCAACGCTTATTCAACGTTTCAATTTACCGCGATTTAGTATACAAAAACGGACATTGATTCAACGTTGAAAAGACGTTGTTTTTGTCACTGTAACGCTTTTTCTACGCTGCGACTGGTTTTCAACGTTGATTCAACGCTGACATGTTAGCTGCACTGATCAATGATATATATTAACTAGATGTCTAACTTCCGAAAAAAAGTGAAGCAAATTTTTTTTGCCACCAGCATATGATTGGATAATAACTTGTTTTGCCACCAGCATCTGATTGGTTAACAGATATTACGGAAAAACGAATAGCAAAAATAAAACAAAACATCGCTAGAAATTTTTCTTCTTTGCTGAGGCTACCGGTTTTACAACCTCCAAAAATTTGCTTCACATTTTCTTACGGAATTTATGTGAAGTTAGACATCTAGTTAATATATATCATTGGCACTGATCTCAAAATATAACTGGATAGCGTATACGGGAAATTTTTTGAAGCCAGTTTAGGCCTCCCAAGATGGCGGCGGAATTAACGAATGGTTATGAAAAATAAGAAACTGATGATAATCAAGTTTTATTTCTTTAGCTCAAATATTGATGAATATATAAGTTTCTAGTAAAAATCTAGTTTTTTTGTTTAACATAAGATTTTTTTCATAAAAATAACGGAATATTACATATTTACATAAATTTCAAATATAAATATTTTTTTATTTAACAAAACATATTCTTACAATAAGTTGTTCTATATTAACTGTATATTTTTCGTTTTTTAGAATAAATATAATAAAATAAAAATCATCAGTAAAACTAAGTACAAATTTTAATTTGAATTTGCTAAAATTAGTTTGTTTACTATTAGTCAAAGTAGAAAAAGTCAAAGTAGAAAAAATTAGTCAAAGTAGAAAAAGTATTTGTTTGGTTGTGCAGAATTTGTTATATAATTTATGCACCTTTTAGTTCTTAACTACCCAATGCTGTGTGCTAGAAGATTAATAACACAACAGCATGGTAGGCAGCTGATTTTATTTTTAAGATAAAATATTTTTTATGCATTAGTTTATCAGATAGGCACTACAAAATTATAAATGCTGCATGAACTATTAGCTGAGCGCTGTGATTACACACAACTCAGAGGTTCCTTCTAGAGTTATTATATATATATATATATATATATATATATATATATATATATATATATATATATATATAATACCTGTTCCATAAAATTTGAGACTGGCTTTAAACTTGAATAAAAACTTAAATAGACGTGATAAAAAATTTTTTTTTGGTATGTTCTTAGAATTAAATATGCAGAATAAGAAAATAAAAATAAATTTATCACAAGACTCCATATCTTCGAATTTGATCAAGTCTGGTATTGGTACCTTGTACCAGTTTTTTACAGCATTTAGGTCAAGTCTACTGACACAATAACGAATCTGACGCTCAAGGTTTGATATATTATTTGTAGACCATCCATTCTTGTACACATCCCGCTTAAGCATTCCCCAAAAATCATCTATAGCACGAGCTTCTGGTAAGTTTGCTGGATTGTCTTTTTTTTGAACAAATGGTATCTTCTGGGTTTTTAACCATTTTGTTACTGAATTAGCATAGTGAGATGTTGCTAAATCGGGCCAAAGATATACTTGGTGTCTCGATAATATTTATTAATAAAAGGTTGCAAGCGCTTTTGTAAACACTCTTTTAAATAGATCTCTTGGTTTACCGCTTGGGCAGAAGGAACAATGTAAATAGATGTGACCCCTCAAGGGGAGATTGCCATTTATACAAGTAATTTTTTTTCAAATTTTGCAACATCATAATACTTAACAATGTCTGGTGTCAATTTTTGATCATTTGAATAGTATGTATAATTACCAGCCAGTGTGCTATTCGACAAAGTAAAGTATGACTCTTTGTCAATAATAAATTCATGGTTGCAATATTTTGAATAAAGTTGACCACATTTTCGGCAACCCCAAAGCCTCTGTTTAGGAGTTCTGCTTGGTCTTTTTTTTCTTTTAAAGCATTTGAAGATTTGTCCGACAGTGCTTTTGCTACAACCAAGTCTTCTAGAAGCCTTTGAAAGTGACACACCTCTTCGATCGTTAAATATTTTCCTTAATTTGATGCGGTTGTTTTGTGTATTAAGAGTAGGCCTTCTTCCACTTCCAGCTTTGCGATCCAATGGTTTATTTTGAGTGTAACTGTTCATATATCTATAAGTTGTAGCTTTTAAGTAGCCCACCATCTCGAAATGGTTCCAAACAACGTGTTTTCCATCTTCATGGTTTTTTTATAAAAATTATACACACGATTTTTTAGGGCTTGTTGATTAGGCATTTTAAATTGTTATCTAAACAAAAAATAATCAGAGAATTTATAAGCTAAATGAAAGAGGAAAGATAGAGCTTTCATTTGATACCAAATACTAATTATTTTATCAAGCTTACTAACTAAATATCGCTAATTCAAGTTAGTCTCAAATTTTATGGAACAGATGTTATATATCATATAAAAATATTTTTGATTGGTTTTTGAATAGGATAAGCTTTGTTAATTGCTTTCTAAGCTTTTTTCCAGTTATTTGGGCAGTTTGTTCTTTACCCAGGTGATAAAAACGTATTTTTGCATGGTTTTCTGAAATAAGTTTAATCAGTGCAAACAAATGGTTATCAGTTATATTTTTGAGTAATCAACTGATCTCAAAACAGCACTAGAAATGGCATTTGAATTCCTATTTCATTTGGAAGGTGGCCATTTAATGAGGCAAGCAACCTTTGGAAACATCTTTCAGTTTCTTTGCATATGATAACAACACTTTTGGTTGGTTTAATTAAACCTCCTCTGTCTTTGAATTTTAAAAAACTGCTTTGTTCAAAATGATAAGAAAGTACTAATGCATTCCAACATTTAATGCAGATGGTTTATTGTAAATTTATATATCATACATTTTTTGATAAGATACATGTTGATGTTTGTTAACATACAAAATATATGTTATCAAAAAGTTCACTTAATAATTCGTTTTGAATAACAAGTCAAAAACAATTGACTCAATCATTGAGAGCTGGAATATTACAAAGAATAATATAAAATAATATATATTAAAAAAAATTTTTTTGTATTTAATATTTTTATTAAATACTATATCCATTAATTAAAATTATGTATTAAATAATCCTAGAAGGAACCCCTGAGCTGTGTGTACTCACAGCACTCAGTTAATAGTTCATGCAGCATGTACATATCTGGTATCTTCTAGAAAAATTGAAAATATAAAATTTGTCAAAATTGTAAGTAGACACCGCTGCCGCTTACCATACAGTTATGTTATCAACCTTCTAGCACACTGCATTGGGTAACTAAGAACTAAAAGGTACATAGATTATGCATAAATATTATTCAATCGTAAATTGCACTTAAAAAGTAAATCGAATATCTTGTACCTTTGTATCCAAATAATTATTTTGTCTGATTTTTTTAGAAAACAATTAATTTCTTTAAAATTTTTAAAATTTTATTTCATAGTCTAGTTTTTCTTTCAAAACTTTATTTATTTTCTTTCATATCTCTGTAAAAAGCCTTATAAAATGTACATCGATCACCGCTAAGAGCTCCGATCGCCGCCGCGGATTTTTTTTCCGTACACCATTGGCAGTATCATTTGCACCGTTTGCGCAGATAGAAAAGCGGTTGCCGTAGGTTTTGATGAAAACATAACCGCTGATTGTGCACGAGGCTAACAATAACAGGCTAATAATTTCATGAATCGTGTCACGTGATATAAATCAAGTTTTTGTTTTCTAAATATTAAAAACTCTTATTTCTTAATTAGCTTTGAAACAGTTGCAACATGAAATGTCTTCCAAAGTTGGTAAAATCTCAAAAGTAAATTCTTATGAAAAAGTGTTGATTATGGCATATATGTTCTTTTCATACAACAAGAAACATGAATAAAAATGTTTTCAATTTGCTTTAACAATTAAATAGCTTTAAATGGAACTGTTTACTTAGGATAAAGATTTAACGAGGTTTCCAAAGCAATAACCTATAAACCAATCATTGATGATTGTTTGCTTCTTTAACATTGCTACCTTTTCATATGCAAATCTGATCAGATTCACACAGCTGAGTAATCATCAATTCATTTATTTCAATCATTTCTTTAAGTATTAAAATTAAATCAATAGACTTAACTTAGAGATCGTTGATTTATCAATAGTGTAGATATCTTTAAAAGATAAACAGTTTAGTCTAAACTGTTAAGAATAGTTATAGAGCTCTAGAGTTATAGAGCATTTATAACTTTATCACAACAATATATATATATATATATATATATATATATATATATATATATATATATATATATATATATATATATATATATATGTATATATATACATATATATATATAATCAATTTTAAAATGTATTCTACAAAGTAGAGTGCTCGATGTTCTTAAAAAAACAGAGCAATTATTAATTAGTAGAAAATCACTTAATAAAATTTTTTCTCATTTAACACTGTGTTTCATCAATAAAGATTTTCTACTAATTTACATATATATACATATATATATATATATATATATATATATATATATATATATATATATATATATCTTATTTATTTGTGTTTCTAAAGATAATTCATTGTTGAGTATTACACCTAAACTTTTTGATTATTTTCAGATATTTAAAGAGTTTTGGATCCGTAACTTTACCTTGCTTCCATATTTTGCATTTTGGTTTGAGGTATATGAGTTCCAATTTTAACTTTTTGGGTACAATTAACTAAAAATTATTCAAACCATTTGTGAGCTGAATCAATTATACCTATTTCTCTAATTAACAGCCCAAGTAGTTTTTGCTGATCAATCGTGTCAAAGGCAGCACTTAGATCAAGTAACAGTACCGATGGTGTATTCTTATTGAAGAGTTCAAATATATCATTGATAAGCTAAAGTAAAAGTGTTACAGTTGAATGATGTTTTTTGTATCTATATTGATATTCTATATAAAGATTGTTTGTTGTCATGTGGGAATCAAGACGCTTGAAAACTACTCTTACTATTAGTATTATTATACTATTAGTTTTCTAATGAATACTAAATTAGAAACTATCTATAATTTTAGAAACTGGT
Organism: Hydra viridissima; assembly: GCF_058129835.1. Lineage (NCBI taxonomy): Eukaryota > Metazoa > Cnidaria > Hydrozoa > Anthoathecata > Hydridae > Hydra > Hydra viridissima. Next base: position 26,401,282 of record NW_028324300.1, on the reverse strand, counting down.
CTATAATTTTAGAAGTTTTCACTATCTGTGGCAAATCTAACTTCTTTATTATTGGAAGTAATTAGCACTTTTTAAACAATCCATGTTGCTTGATTCTAGCAATAGGTTTATAGTTTCAACCCATATATGTATGAATGTTTTTAAATTATTTCTTAGTAGATATGCTGGAATCGGATCATCCGGAGAACATTTTACTCCAAATGACATGGTTTTTTTGTAAATTTCTTCATAATTCGTTGGTTCAAAATCTCTTAAAAACTGATCCTTATAATCCAATGTGTTTTTCTTTGTTTGTGGTATTTGAAGATTAGTATATATATATATATATATATATATATATATATATATATATATATATATATATATATATATATATATATATATATATATATATATATATTGAAGTATTTATATAATTACACATATGTATATTAGTATGTGTGTATTATCATACAAATGTATATTGTGTATATATATATATATATGTATTTATATATATATATATATTATATATATATATATATATATATATATATATATATATATATATATATATATATGCATGCATATGAATATATATTTATATTTAATTGTAGAAGTTAATTTTTATTTCGTATTGAACATTTTCTGACTAATGCTATATAAGAGTTTCCAGTTTTGTGATTCTTTAAATTTTGTTCTGCCCATTACCTTAATTAGGAAAAAATATTTAGTTATTGTCATTTATTTATGTTGTATAATATAACACTTATATTAGTTTACAATATATTGCTGGTTAATTGAATTATAAATTTTATTTATACAATCTACTTACTTGTCCTGTTTATACCACTTAAGAATGAACTATATATGTTCTGTTTTTTTTTTTTAAGTGTAAATTTTTAAATCTTATATATATATAAATATGATGTACCTATAATTATATTGTCCATAAAGGACTAAAAAAAATATTGGTACATTCTCCGCATATTAGAATTAATCCATTCACAAAATGAAAAATAGTGATTATGCTTATTATAAAGATCGAACTTTAAAGCTTTTTTTCATTAATTTTTTCGTATGCCAAATAAAACATTGTTGCAAAGTATAGCCAAATTTAAATAACAAATTAAATTTTGTTAAGAAAAACTTACCAACATTTTATAAATATAAACACAAATATAAAATGAAAACAATCGTTTTGCTGTGTAATATTTAAATGCCTAATATGATGTAATATGAGAACAGTAATGATTTGAAATGAGTATGTATAATATGTTGTCAAATGAGAACTAAAAATTTCTAGAATAATCACGTAAACAATGCAATGCTGTAGCCAAGGGGCATTTTTTATGCAAAAGGTTAAAGCGTCAAAAAAGTTAAAACGTTTGAAGTGCAAAAAAAAAGGTTCATCATTCCGCATAAGAAATGTGTTTTTTTTGGCTCCTGACGCGCGTATTATAAGCGTTTTAATAACCCTCCATTTGTCACTAAAACAAGGCGATGTTTTTTCCTACTAGAATTTATATTTATGTACAGTGTAGTGGCGGATTTAACGGGCAGAAAATGGTGACCGGGTCCCACTGGTACGTTTTTTCTCTTTCTTATTAGAAAAGTATTAGTTCAGAGGGCTTTGTTACTAGGCCAAAATTGAGCTCTTTTCCTACTGTGCTGACCGGCCCCAACTGTTAAATCCGCCACTGGTACGGTATACATTTTTATTCAAACGATAAAAGCAAACAAACTTAAAGATTGTTTTTATTACTTTTTCCTGAAGAAATCGAAAAGTAAAAAAGTATGGCTGGAATGAATGCTAACACCGTAACCAAAAATTTTACACCAAATACTTCTCTAAATGACTCGAGCTTTGAACTAAAAGGTTAGATTCGAAATTGTATTTTGTCAACCGCTTAAACTTATTTTTTTGATTTTTTGAAAAATCATTTTTGGACACTTTGTTTATGATTTAATGTTATTCTTTTGTTTATAGATGACTCCAAGAAAAAGAATGGATGTAAGATTAATGAGTTTCATTTGTTTTACAGAGAAACTGTGGTATGCATTTTTAGTGATTCTCTATCATTTAATTTTCTTATCAGTAACTAAACAAACATTTCATTTGTAGTTCAGTACTTAGGCGTATGTTCTAGACATTTAGTTAACTTTATTTATATTTAATTATTATGTTTATTTATATAAAAATGTTATACATAATCAAATTTCATTTTATTTTTTTATAATAAATACTTTTTAAATATATTCAGTGAATACATTTATATATTATTTATCCATATTTATGTTACGTATTTCACCTTTAGAAAAACGCGATGGCAGAAGCCGAAAACAATGCAAATCGATTACCTGATTTTTCTGAAATGAGCAAGATTGGTTCTGAAAGATGGAAAGCATTAGATGATTTAAGGTGGTAGGCCTATGAAAAATAGAGATTTTTGATCAAAAATTGAAAAAATAGGTAATATATTGTATTTATGTAAAAATTTATCCTCTATCTTCTGATATATAACTTGTTTAGGTTTGATCAAACTAAAAGGGTTTAAAATAACTTATATTATCAGCTAGTTTGTTTATTTACCTTAGCAACGCCATAGCAACGAAAGATTAAAACCTTTATTTTACCCAAATTTGATGGTCAAAATGACAAATCTTGTGAAGCTTCTTTTTCCAATTTAATATAGATCTGCGCTGTTTTTGGTCATGCTTTAAAATCACATTTTCTTATAATAATTGTCGTATTGAACTGTATATTGGTTGTGGAATAAAATCATTATTTATGAATTTTTCAACTCTTGATTTAAATCAAACAAGTTGTACTGGTGTATAATTGTAATGTCTTCTGGAAAAAGCAACAAGCAAAATTTTTCACGAAAAAGAAAGAAAAAGCCTCCTTTAAACAAATATTCAAGAATAAATCTTTCAAATATTTCATCAGAAAAAGTTTCATCTTGCATAAGTAAAAAGAGGCTAATTATAGATCAAACTAATCTCAATACCAAGAGTGAAGTAATAAGGCAGGAAGATGATTACTTTTTATTTGTTAATTTCTCTATACTTAAGAGTTTATTTCAACCTTTGTTAGTATGTCCTGAATGTGGCCATAAAAAAATAACTCTCATTGATAACAGAAAGAAGAGAAAGGGATTTCCCCATAATTTAGAACTGTTATGTGAGTCATGCGAATGGTTTAAATCTGTTTATACATCAAAAGAATGCATTAAACAAAACCATGGTCAAGGTCCTAAAATCTACGAAGCAAATGCAAGAGCAGTAATTGGTTTTCGTGAAATTGGTAAAGGTTTTACTGCAATGGAAACATTTTCTCAATGCATGAATATGTTTTCTTTATCTAAAACACCATTCTCTAAACTTAATGACAATGAAATTTATACAGCATATGAGAAGGCTGCTCTTAATAGTATGAAAAAAGCAGCTGAAGAAGCTCAAGACAAAACTTTAAATATTCCAACTAAACAAAGAGTAACAATTGATGGCTCTTGGCAAAGGCGGGGTTTCACATCACTAAATGGTGTTGTAACTGCTGTTGTTAATAACAAAATTATAGACACTAAAGCTTTTTCCAAGCATTGTAAAGGCTGTTCAATGTGGAAAAAACATAGAGGATCACCAGCCTACAACAGATGGAAAGCAGATCACATATGTCACATTAACCATACAAAGTCATCTGGTGCGATGGAAGCAGCTGGTGCGTTGGAAATCTTTTCTCGATCAGTTAAAAAGTACAATTTGATTTATCATGAATACCTCGGGGACGGTGATATTTCCTCTTTTAAAGAAGTTGAAGAATCTAACCCATATAAAAGTTATAATATTCAACCAATAAAATTAGAATGCATTGGGCATGTGCAGAAGCGACTTGGTACATGCTTGCGAAAAATTGTACATAAGTATAAAGGAACAAATAAACCCCTACATGGAAAAGGAAATTTGACTAATAGTGCAATTAACTCAATGCAGAATTATTATGGTATTGCAATTAGAAATAACACTAACAGCATTTATGCAATGAAAAAAGCAATAGGAGCAGTTTTGTGGCACAGTACAAATTTTAGTGATAATAGCATTCGTCATTCTATGTGTCCTAGGGATGAATATTCATGGTGCAAGTGGCAACTAGATAAGCTTAAAGGTACAAGTACTCACGCAAACAAAATTAACTTGCCTATCTTTATTCATAATATAATAAAACCTATTTTTAAAGATTTATCTGATGACGATTTGCTAAGTAAATGTTTACATGGTCAAACCCAAAATTCAAATGAAGCATTTCATTCAATTTTATGGACTCGATGTCCTAAAAACATTTTTGTAAGTAGAAGAACATTTGAACTTTGTATAAACTCTGCAATAGTTCATTATAATGACGGTGGAGATGGGGTAAAATCTGTTTTAAGTCACTTCGGATTGTTAGGATCATTGACTATTCCAAAACTGATTTTAAAGGACCAAAAGCGAATTGTAAACAAGCGTCGTAAATCAACTTCAATATGCAAAAGGCAAAGAAAAAAACTTAGATCTCTTCATAAAGGATACTTAGATACTGAAAAAACTGATTCATATAGCACTGGTAGCTTTTAAGGAGTGTTTTTAGACGTAATTTTTTGATTTTAAATTTTTGACTCGATTTTTCTCATTTTGAGATTTTTAGTTTTTTTTTAAATTTTAAAACATGATATCTCCAGTTTAAAGTAAGCAATTAAGCTGAAATTTTCAGGATATGTTCTTCATACATGTAGAATTCATTTGTCATAAGATTTTTAAAATTTCTTTTTTTGGGGCGCTACAATGTGGTTTTATCTGCCAGAGTTTTTTTATAAAAATATATATTCAAGTTTAAAAGTCAATATAATCTGAACTAGGAAGGCAAATTTAAAAATCCTATGACAAATGAATTTTATACATATGTAGAACTACCATACCAAATTTGAAGTTTTGATTTATTGTCGTTTTTGAGAAATTGTGTTTTGAAGTTTTCGTTTTTTTCACACTTTTTAATATAATTTCGAGGCAAGCGAGGCACTTTTTTATATATTTTATTGATTTTATGTTTAATTTCATAATTATTGTTAACAACTGATTAGTTTTATTGTAAATATATCTTTAATACTTGAAAAAATTTTTTCATAGGCCTACCACCTTAAAAAGAAAAGTGCTTTGAATATTAGTAATTCATTAATTATTTGTAAACGCGATTTGTTATGTTATTTTTTTCGTGTTAGGAATGGAATAAAAAAGGTCAAATGATGCGCGAAGAAGATTGCGGTTTAGCAGTGGTGCTTACATGTCCTTCTTGTACGCGGTCATTTAAGAGAGGATATGAATATCGTTTTCATGTAAAAAATTGCGTAGAAAGCAAATGTGACAAATCTGGTAATGTTTTTACCAATAATATTCAACTGAAAAAACATTATGTGAAACACAAAGAATCAATTCGTTGCGATGTTTGCCTAAAGTTTTTCTCTGGACAGCAAGCTCTTAAAAGACATAAGACATCATTACATGACAATATTAAATTTGAATGCAGCGTTTGTAAGAAACATTTTTCGACACAAGGGAACATGTTAAGACACAAAAAAATGCATACATCTTAAAGAAGATATTTTTTTTATATTAATTTTTTAAATAAAATCAGTTAAAATAAATAGTGACTGAAAGTTTTGGCGCAATAATTCAGGTTAATGTGATTGAATGACAAATTCTTTCTTCGTTCTTCGTTGTCATTGTGATCAATTTTGAAGATAATAATTTTGTTTTTGACCCCCATTGTTCTACCAGCTTTTTTAGAAACAGCCACATTATCTTTAACACACTCAGAAAAAGAATGTGCTCTTTTAGTACTGACGTCAGATACATTAAATGGGTTATTGCGCTTTACCATTCTTTTTGGAATAGACGCTTTGCTTCCATTTTTTATTTTACGTCGTTTAACTGCCTCAGGTTGAACTTTTATCTTTACTCCATTTCTTTTTTTACGCAGCGTAGTATTGATTACTCTTCTAGACTGATAAGAATCAATACCAAAACAATGCAATGATGAACTTAAATTGGAAATATTGGTTTCATTTTGTTTCAAGCGAGTACAAAATTTTGAAACACCTTTCAAAAACGCAGCATTACTAGAATATTTTTCTACTAACAAGCTCATTGTATTGAAAGCTTCTGTTAACTCTTCCTGAATATTTTCTGTGTTAACAGTTTGAACGGAACTGGCACAGACGCCTGTAAAATAACCTCTATTGATAAATTTAAATTTACGTTTATAAATTTTTAAACTAAATATAAAATATTATATTTTCTATTAGGAAAACTTAAAATTAATATAAATTTTAGAAAACCATTAAAAGTTTTTTTTTTTATCTTAAAATTGTTTTAAATCGTTTTGATCAATTTTTAAAATTGATTAAAATAAAAGCATTGTGAATTATTTTTTTACCTCGACTTTTAACATGTTCAGAGTCATCTATTTTAAAATGAATTTCCTCGTTTATATTATTATCTTCGCAACTAGTAGGTGTGCTATAACCAAAATTTTAAAAACTATCATTTAGAAGATTTCTATTCATAGACATATATTGAATTGTTCAGCGAATACAAACATTACCAACATCTAAAATATATATTACCTGAAGTTTTCTTTAACGATAAACTCATCATGTTTATCTCTAACATAATCGTGTAATCCTTCGTACAGAGAGTCGGGCAAAATTTCTCCAATAGCAATGTACGAACACAACTGTCTTTCTTTATAACTTAGATATGGAAGAAAATTGGTGCTAAAGGAATGTTTTTTCCAAATAATGTACTGATGTTTACAAGGTGACCCATCACATCCTACAGTACAATCACATATACCTAAATTCATATCAACATTATAATGTATACCAGATAACTTGAAACTAGGTATCGTATACAACTCTTGTCCAATTTTATATATCTGTTTTTCAATTTTTTTAAGAACTTCCTGAGAAGGAAGGGCAAAGCCAACTCCTTCCATTCCTTTATCTCTTCCTGAAAAAAATTTTTTTTACTCTGAATTAATTATTAATATATAATATAAAGTATAAAGTTCAGAATAAAAAGAATAAATTTATTTTTTACATCATAATCATCATCATCATTATCACCATCATCCTCAACAACATCAACTTTATCATCATCATCATAACACGGTATATGCTATTTTCATTAATATGACTTTTACCCATAAATCGGTTGCTGTAAATACCATCAAATCGACCATTTGCAATGCTTAGAAGTTTGGCCTTATAGTGTTCATTGAAATCTTGAGTAAGTTTTTCCACAAGTCCATTGACATTAACCTAAAAAATGTAAATAAAATATTATTAAAGATTTCTCATTTTTTGTAATGATTCGATAACTTTTAATGACATATGTTTCAATTAATTGTAACTACAAAAGCAATGAAGAGAATAAAGTAATTGATTTTAAAATATTTTTTGCTTTTAATAAAAGGGCACCTGTTAAGGATGTATGCTAGTTTGGGGAAGGAGTTAGCCAAATGCATTGAAACTGTATATGTGCGTATAAGAGTCACTTAAATGATTTTAAAGCGTACATACTTTATAGCATTTATTCAAATAAACTAGCATTACCTCTTTTGTTCTGTTTAGTACGTTATCTTTCAATACAAGAAATTGAGATTCAACATAATTGTTGGTATTATTACCCCTGATTGTTAGGTTTTGTCGAAAGCATATGCACCATCGTTCTTTTATATCAAAAACGTTACTCAGGTACAATTTCAATTGCGGATGTTTCTCCCCATACAAAGTAATGATGTTAGTAAAAGCGTCTTCACATTCTTTAATAGACTGAGCGTAAACAACTTTTTTAAATTCGATAATAATACCTAGATATATACACATAAATATATATATATATATATATATATATATATATATATATATATATATATATATATATATATATATATATATATATATATATATATAAGGGTTATGATTTTTTTAACTTTTGTCACAGTTTTAATTGGCCATAGTTTTAAAACCTGAGAAATTGATAGTTAATATTAAAATTTCATAGTAATATTGAATATAGTTAAAAAATGTCCCTCATCCACCCAAAAATAAGTTATGCTATAAAAATACTGTTGTTTTTATGACTATTATGAAAGAATTTGATTTTTAAATTCGCTATAAAGCATAAAACACACCTAAGAAAAAACTTGTGCTTGTGTAATATGTTGGTCTGAACTGAAATATTACACAAATACAGAAATATTACACAAAAACTAAAATATTACACAAATACAGAAAATAGTTAATACTAATGCATTTTATGTTTTACTCATTTCTTTTGTCTTTACTTTTGTTGCAAATGTGAAAGTTTATAAATACTAAATATAATTTATGATTAGTTTTATTTATTTTTGTGGCTGTTCATAAATGGGTTCAAAATAAGCTTTATGTGTCCTCATGTAATCTTTGAAAAATCACGTTATTATCAAGGTGGGTGGGGGGGGGGGGGATATTTTTGCAACTAGACTACCATTAAACCAGTTTTTTATCAATTACTCAACATTTCTCAGGTTATAGAAGTATGGCTACAACAGATTCAAAAAATGTCATAACCCTAATATATATATTAGGGCCCTGCAAATTTTGAAAAAAACGATTCAAGTTTTTTGAATCATATTTTATTTTTTGAGTGTTGTCGTATTTTTAAATTTTCAACAATAAAATTTTATTAAAATGCTTTTTTTTATCCCTAGGGGGGTAAGAGTAATGGAATACCGCTTTTAAAATAACGTTGATAAATTAATCCAGACAAAAACTATTTGTTTAAAGATTATTTTTTTTATTCTTTTTGGGGAAAAAACGCTTAAATTTTTTTTTAAGCATTTTTTCCCTTTTTCTTTAAAATAATGATTCAATTTGCAAATCAAGACCTGCTTCGATTCGAAACAAGAAATGCCAATTCGCAGGGCTCTAATATATACATACATATATATATATATATATATATATATATATATATATATATATATATATATATATATATATATATTGCTCACATATTATAAAGATCGGAAAGCATTACAGTTTCAACCAACAAATGCATATTGGTTTTTTGACAGTTTTATGTTTATACAGCCTTTTAACTTAAAAAATGGTTAACTACTTTTATTTAAACTAACAAAGATCACTTTTCAATCCAAAATCATGAACTGTAACAAAATTTTGATGATTTGATACATTGAGGCTCATTATATCAGTCTCATATTGGTGGTTGATTGAACCTCGTTGTTCTGGAGTGACAATTTGTTAATATTTGTTATGAAAGTTTAGGAAAATGTAAGAAAAAGTCACAAAAAAAATGTATATAAATATAACATATTTCATACAAATAAAAAAAAAAAATTCTATTTAAAGTTACTTCCTCTGAATCTGAAGATTCAGTGTCCCAGACATCATAATAATTTGAATTAGGTGGTATGAAGTATGAGCCCCATAAAAAACTAGGAAATAACATATAATAATAAAAAAATAATATAAAATAATAATAAAATAGGAAACCACCTAGATCATGATAAAAGTCTTCATGGTTTCCATTCACGTTACACTTAATGTAAAAACCAAAATTAAATAAAATGGTTTAACTTATAAAGTTGTGGGAAAAAAAATTCTATAATAAAATGCCACTCTTATACACTATTAAAAAAATGATTATCAATACTAAATCATATTTTGAAATCATAAAATCAGATATACCATAGTATTTAACTAAATAGCCAATTAAGAGTACACCGTGTAAATGTTTTATTTTTTATGTAGAACCTTTTACAAAATTGATGAGTGAAATTTTCAACTTACATGTCAACAATGCAATGTCAATGATGCCCCTTTATTGAATAATAAAAAAATATATAATAAACAATAACTAATCATATTGTAAAAACATAAGATCAAATTATGAGGTAAATTTCATAACACTTACTCAGTACCATTGAAATAACTAAATAATCTAACCACAGTACAATATATGTATTCTTTTATGCAGAACCTTTTTTAAAAGTGATGTCAAAAAATTTCAAGTTACATGTAAAAAAATTAAAACAAATAAAACAATTTTGATGGAATGTACTCAAATAGAGCACATTTTGTTGATGACAAAATTTTGAAGTACTTTCAAATTTCAAAAGAGCAAAAATAAACATCAAATATAAAATCTGATAAAGAGTGGAGAAAAAAGTGGAAAATAAAGAAGGAGATTGTGTCAAACATAAAAAACTAAAAACTACAAGAAATAAACATGCATATTTTGAGAAATGTCATATAACATAATGGAAAAAAGAAACTATGTAATAAAAATCATAAAAAAAACAAACTATTAAAAAAATATAGTATCAAAAATCAAACCTGTCATAATAGTCAAAAATCAAGTTCTTAAAAACAAATATTTATTACAATTGAGCATTTTGACATAATTAAGTAACAATTTAAAGATATATCTAATAGATAAATTTACAATTATATATATAATTATATATATATATATATATATATATATATATATATATATATATATATATATATATATGTGTATATATATATATATATATATATATATATATATATAATATATATATATATATATATATATATATATATATATATATATATATATATATATATATATATATATTAGTAGAATATTACAAAATTACATCATATTGGGCAATGCAAAAGTTTTGTATCACCTAAGTGTTTTTTAAAAATATATGTTTTTATTAAATTACATAAAAACAAGAAAAATAAAAAAATAAATTATTAATAACATTTTTAAATCATTTATAGAAAGTTTAAATGCAGAAAAAACAATTTTTTCTGTGGTACTTAAAGTTTCATGCCTATACAGCAATCATCTGCCATGTTATTAGTACAGATACTGAACTTTCTAGAGAAATTTGGGATCTAAAAGACAAACAAATTTACACCCTTAATCAAAATGCAGACACAGGAATAAATTGCTTTTAGGGTTTTATAACACCAATGATTATCTTTTTCTTTATCCTTGGTTACTACTGTATTTGTCACTTTAGCGACATAAAGAACTCACTACAATTTATTTTTTAATTTTTATCTGGATTTCTGGATGAAACTTTAAGTATCACAGAAAAAGGTGTTTTTTCTTCATTTAAGTGTGTGTGTGTGTGTGTGTGTGTGTATATATATATATATATATATATATATATATATATATATATATATATATATATATATATATATATATATATATATATAGCTGAAACATCAAATAGATTTCTACTAATTATAACTAACTTACAAACAAACTAGTTATAAATTAAAACTAATGGCTGACTATGGCCAGATCAACTATTGACACACAAAAATAAATTCTTACCACACAAAGCTTGAAACATAGCATTCATATCTTTTGAACCATACTTTGACCGATGATATTCTGTATATAAAAAATTATAGTCTGTTCTTCGTGAAAAAACTGATCGATTAGAAATCAATTTATGAAATTCTATTTCATTTTCACACCCATCTTTTGTCTTTTTATAAAACTGCTAATCCTGGTGTATAACCATTCTCAAAAAGATTATAAATTGAAGATAATATATCTGTTTGTATGTCCTTAAATGACAAAGATTGGAAAGAATTTATGGGATGATTGTGTGTCCATTCAAGATCTATGATACTTTTAGTTTTATCATACCTACAATACTTTATTATTAAGCTAAATGGGCAATCAGTATTTTTAAATCGTTGGCTTGGATTTTTTTTGATTATTTCACTAGCATTCATTGTTGGCTGATATCTTGTGTTATGGTGACACCTATAGTAGACACATTTGTCATAAACCCCTTTCTTTGGAATTTTTGGAGTTAATTTACGCAACGTTTCATTTGTTTGATCGCAATACTTTTGAATAAATCTATCTTCTTCATCAGCTAACAAATTGTTTTCAATAAGGACTTTAAACTTTTTCACCGAACCTTTTACATTTAATATATAGAATTCATCATTTTTTAACGGTATTATGTCCTTGACCCTACTTTTTAACTCCTCTGTATTTTCAACATTTATAAAACGAGCTCGGAAAGATTCAAGGATTGATGTCATTATGAATAATCTTAATATATAATAGATAGCAAATATTGTATAACATAACAAAGAAATTGTGAAGATTATACTATAATTTATAGAATTACAAATTATAATATACATAGACTATGTATATTATTATTATTATTTGTAAATTGTTATTATATTATTATTTGTAAAGACTATGCATATTATTTGTATATATATATATATATATATATATATATATATATATATGTGTGTGTGTGTGTGTGTGTGTGTGTGTGTGTGTGTGTGTGTGTGTGTGTGTGTGTGTGTGTGTGTGTGTGTGTGTGTGTGTGTGTGTGTGTGTGTGTGTGTGTGTGTGTGTGTGTACTGAATATATATATATATGAGTATATATAGGCTTCAGTACATACATCGATATATATATATATATATATATATATATATATATATATATATATATATATATATATATATATATCGATGTATGTACTGAAGCCCTCGAGTTTACCTAAATCAGTGTAGCGATTTTGCACAAAAAGTCTTTTCACAATATAATACAAAAATTTAATTGTTATCGTATTTTATACAAAAATTAAATTGTTATCGTATTTTATGAAAATTTAAATTTCAAGTAATTTCAATATTATTATAATTTATTAACAATTCGATTAAAAATTGCCGTTTTTTAATGTTTTTAAATGTTTTTAAACGTTTTTAAATGTTACGATTGAGAATAGGCTTTTTATTGCAAACGGTGCAAATGATACTGCCAATGGTGTACGGAGAAAAAATCCGCATTGCCGCCATCTTGGGAGGCCAATTTTGGCTTCAAATTTTTTTGAAAAAAACAATTGAATACGCTATCCAGTTATATTTTGAGATCAGTGGTTAGCTGGGATAAAAAAAAACGCCATTTCAGTTTTGCTTCTGTTTAGTTCCATGTAACAAGTCTTTAGAAGCGGTCTTTTAGGAGCCTGTTATTGTGAGAACATAGTAACTTTATGCTACTTGTAAAAAAATGATTTTCGATTTAAGAAAAATATATCAACAATTTTGTAGAGACCAATCTTTAAGACTGAAGTTCCTAATGCATAAATCTTTTAGTGAATAACTGAGCTACAGTGAAAACGAAATAAAAATTGAAAAGGAAACATCAGGTGTTTTTAAAATGTTGAATCAAAGCAAAACTCCTTTAATTGATGACATAAATTGAAATAGATTGAAACAATTATGCTAAGTTGCAAAAATTATGTAAGTAGCTTAAATAATATATGGTTATTTAAAAAACCACCAGAACGACTCTTCACGAGATTTGTGAATTTAAAATCTCTTAAAAAAAAAAGTTTCTTTAAGATTATCTTTCGAGCTTTACAAAGTATTTGATATCGTTGATAGCAAACTTATATTAGTAAAGCTTGACTTGCATGACGTCATACCTAACAAGTGGCTGGTCAATTACTAAAACAGACGTAGTTTGTATATTATGGAAATAAAAACCTCGCAAGTAGCTTTTCATTCCTTAACGGTTAATGCTTCTCCTTTTTTTTAAAAAATTTTATTTAGTTTTTAAGATTTATTTATGAAATAAATTTTAAATGTAAAAGATAATTGGAGTTGAAAAAATCGAGCTTCTAAAAACTCAGCAAAAACTCAAGAGGTCTTTGAACAACAAAATTTCCTTCACTAGCGGCTAGTTTTCAACAAAAACTCAACAGCTCTTGTTTCAACAACAGTTCATTTTGCAATTGGTGAGATTATATCGCACCACTCTATTTTATTTAGATAAGAAAATTCTTTTTTTTTTTTTTTCATCCTTTTCAACATTATGCAAAATACAACTAAAATTCATCAAGTTTGTTAAAAGTGACAGTAAAAAAATTAATTATTGGAAAGGAGCATGTTGGTAGTGATATTTATTATTTAATTATTGTAAGTGGGTGTTGTTAAATGTGGTATTTGTAACCTAATTATTATTATTGTTAATGGTCAATTTATTGGTGCGTGCTCTCCACAGACCTCTTTTTTACTATATATTCTGTCGGTGGAGCAGCATAGATACTCTTGCATTTATGCTAGTTTAAATACATTGTCTCTCCAAAGATCATTTTTTAATCCTCGAGATTTTACATGACGCCCGATGAAAAACTATGAAGAGATAGCGAATTAAAAGATTAAAGAAAGAAGTTTATCAAGAGTTAAGAAAAGTTTGAGTTATTGAACATTGAAGTAAGTGGAGTATGTTATTTGTGATTTTGTTTGGGAAGATTTGATAGAATTAGAATTTAATTGTTGAAGGTGTTGATTGTGACGAAAATTCGATTTTATTTTGAGTTGTTGTGAATATTTATTTAAAAACGGCATCCTCATTAGGAAGGAAAGTAGCGAGAAGGAGAGCGTTACGAGTTTTGGAAATTTGTTGAGCGAAATAAGAGAGGAATAAGAGAGCGAGGAGTTTAACTATACCAAATTATTAGGTTTAAAAAATAATTTAAGTAAGAGTTACGAGAGATTAAACAATATTGATGAGGAAATACTAAATAATTTAGATTAAGAGGAAATTGAAAATGACGTTTTGGAGAATGTGAGAGTAGTTGAGTGTTATCATGAGTTGATGGCTGGAGTGACACTAAAATTAAAAAATATAACAATTAAGGAATCAGATAAAGATTCTGTTAAAAAATTAAATCAATCAAAGTGTATTTTACCTAAGTTAGAATTGCCAGTTTTTAATGGGAATCCTTTAGATTGGTAGGGTTTTTGGGATCAATTTAATTTATCGATTCATAGGTATGAAGGTTTCAGTAATATAGATCGATTTAACTATCTAAAAAAATATTTGTCGGGCCAAGAATATTATTTGAAAGCGGTAGTCAGAGGTCTTATGTTACTAAGGATGTATGCGAAAGATTGAAATTAAAAACAATAAGGCAAGAAGCTATAATGATAAAAACATTCGGTCAATTTAATAATTCCAGGGTTAAAAAGCTCGATGTTGTTCAACTTAAGGTAAAACATAGAAATGCTAATTTGTATGTGTATGTCGAGGCTCTGTTTATACCAGTTATTTGTAGCCTTTTGCAGAGGCAAGAGATATCTCGAGCGTGTAAAAATTATCCGCTTATTTCAAAATTAATTCCAGCTGATTATGATGATGGTTCCGAAGATTTTCCTATTGACTTATTGGTAGGGTGTGATTTGTAACATAAATTTATGACAGGTAAAGTTATTAGAGGGGTTGAGGGCTGCCCTGCAACTTCTTCCTCTGTTCTAGGATGGGTATAAAGTGGCCCAATGCCTTCTGTAAAAAATCTTAATGAGAGAGTAATCATGAATTTAAGCGTTGATGCTAATTCAATAGGAAGTGTGGAAGATGTGCGCAGTGAGATAGATGAACTGAGAAGTGATTTACAAAAATTTTGGAGTGTGGAGAAAATGGAATCTACTGATGAGTGTGTGATACGTAAATTCGAAAATGATATTATGCATAACGGTGAGAGATACGTAACTAAGCTTCCTTTTAAACCAGATCACGATTGTTTACCAGATAACTATAAAATTTGTGAGATTAGACTGAAAAGGTTAAAGAGGCGATTGAGTAATAAGAATTTGTTAAGTGATTATGACGCCATTTTTAAAGAATACGAAACGAATAAAATTATTGAAAGAGTTCCTGACAATGAAATCGCTAAGAAATCATGAAAAACACACTACCTAGCACACAGGCCAGTCGTAAGAAAAGATAAGGAAACCACTAAGATAAGAGCAGTATTTGATGCTTCCTGTTCTAATGGATTGCCCTTGAATGATTGTCTTTATTAAGCGCCAAATCTATTATCCAAAATATTTGATGTACTACTGCGATTCCGATTAAATTATATTGCTATATTAGCAGATATCAAACAAGCTTTCTTAAATGTAGAAATTTCTAGTGAGCATAGAGATTATTTAAGATTTCTCTGGTATAAAAATGTTGACGCAAAACAGGACTTAGAATTGATTGTTTATAGGTTTTTAAGAGTAGTATTTGGTCTGACTAGTAGCCCCTTTTTATTAAGCGGAACAATAAGACATCGCATCAAAAAATATGAATAATCTAATGTTAAGTTTGTAAAAAGATTTGTTGAAAAATTTATACGTTGATGATGTCGCATCTGGAACGGAAAGTTTAACGAAGGGTAAAGAATTTTATAAAAAATCAAAAACAATTATGTCTGAAGGTGGTTTCAATTTAAGGAAATGGAAAACAAACAGCGAAGAATTACAAAACTATTTTGATTTTAATGAGAAAATGATAAGAAATAAGGAAATAAAAAATTCAATTAACAATCTTGATGATAGTACTTATTTAGAAACAGAATTGGATTAAAGCAATTATGAGTATAAAAAAGTTTTAGGAATTGAATGGGACTCGAAAAATGATGAATTTATTTTTCAATTTAATGACTTTATAAAAATGTCACGCGAACTTAAAACAACGAAAAGGAATACAGTAGAATCTCTCTAATTCGAATTTAACAGGGAAAAAAAAGTTCGAATTAGACAGATTTTCGAATTATAGAAAGTTGATTTTTTTCAAATATTCTGGTCAAAGTAACGAATAGAAATGAAACAAACAAATAGTGATTCTTAGGCCGAAATGCAATATTTATTATGTGATTTAAACTTTTACATTTTCAAAAAAAAGTCAGTAATTGTAGATTGTCTTTTGGAGGCTTTTAAATCCATTTCAATAACACGATTTATGTCTTTAAGAGCCTTCGTTAAATCATCTCCAAAGTTAGAATTAGTGTTCGGCAAAATCAAATATACGTCAAACCTTTAAAGATTTGAATTTGAACTGTTCTTTGAGGGGATAGATTTGAATTTGATTTGACAAATATCTGGAGGATTTGGATTTGATTTTCAAATATTCACTTTGTTCTCAATTTTTGCGTTTGAAAAAAAAACGCCAAATTTTACAGGCCCGCAAACATATATATCACTTTATTCCGGGGTCTTTGCAGTGGTTTCCGGAATGGCGGTCGCCTTTCAATAACGGAAAAAAAAAAAAAAAAAAAAGAGTTTTTAATTAAAGTTTGTTAATATTAAAGAGAAAGTAAAGAGCATAGAGAAAGAAAAAAAGAAAAGAAATGTAAACAAAGTACAAGATTAAAAGAAAAAACGTAGAAAAAAATATATGTAAAAATCAAAAGAAAAAATTGCAAATACAATTTAACCACAATAAAAATGGAAAAAGTAAAACAATAACGAATCGAAAAACATTCATTGAAAGAAACAATCATTCGAAAAAAGAAAATAATAAAAAAATATAATAATGGCTTGCTTGAAAGCAAAGAATTTTTTTTTTTAATTTTATTAATTTTCTGTGCGTTTTTGTATATTGTCTTGTATGTTTGTCTATTGTTTGTATTTTCCGTCGTGTATTCAAATTCAAATTTATTTTAATATTCGTTATTCTTATTTTCATTAATTATTTTTCATTATAATAGTTGCTATATGTCATTGTTTACTTTTACGTTTTATCAGTTTTAACTGTTTGTAACTGTCTAACTTTGTTTATGTAGCTATTGTATTTATAAAGACAAGTGACTTATATATAATTATTATTATTGTTATCATTACTATTAATATTATTTTTATTATTTAAACCATTATTATTTTAATCATTTTCATTAGGTGTTTACTTAATATTAGTATATTTACTATTTGTAAACAACCTTGAAATGTATCTATTTCAGAAATATATATTACATTCCTAATTATGTCGGATAATCCAGAACCCGAATCTTTTTCTGTTACAAAAACCACCAAACGTTCACAATCAATTGTATGGGATCATTTCACAGTTGATGAGCATGACAAAACCAAGGCCATATGCCAGCATTGTCCAAAGCACAAGAACAAGTATGCTTACAATAAAGGTGGGACAACAAATCTAATGAACCATTTAAATTCTCAACACAAAAGCAAATTACTTGGGGACAGAGAACCAAAGCAACGACGTTTAGATGACATGATAATGACACCAATCGTTTATTCTCCAGATCTATTCAATGAATAGGGGAGAGTGGGGTATTGGCGAACGCGGGGTAAATCCGAACAAGGTCATTACGGCATGTTCGATTAGGAAACTTGACAAATTTTTTTCCCCCTGGCGAGAGTGTGTTCCACGATCAGTTCCAGACGTACAGTAGTGTAGTATAGATGCGCATGTTGTTCACGATAGATCTATTCTAAGTTTTTCTGTTTGTTTCATGTAATTTTTACTTGCGAAACATTTATGTATTGGCTATACTAAGTATATAAAACCTAAACTTTTTTTTATGTAGTTGCAAAGTATCATAATCATGGAGTTTTTTAACACGTATTATATTTAGGGTATATTAATACAACCTATAATTAATACAACGGTATGTTCGGAATTACCCCACGTACGTAGGGTAATTCCGAACACCAATGGTTTTGTTTTTGATCGAATTTTCTATTTTTTTATAAGATGTATGAAAATTGCTTTTGAGTGTTTTTAACTGAATAGTTAGACTAAATGATAAGCAATAAATATCATCAATATATAGTTATAGTTGTCTTTAATTCGCATTCCCGCTTAGCTATTCGCCAATACCCCACTCTCCCCTACTTAGTTAGCTGGATTGTCAAGAATGATCAATCATTTAATGAGGTAGAGTCCAGCCACTTTCGTAAACTACTCACTCTACTGAAACCAAATTTGTCAATCATGAGTGCGCGCCAATTAAAAAGCCAGATAATGGACACTTACAACACCAAAAAACAATTGCTAAAGACCCTTTTTTTGAATCTTGACTCAAAGGTTTTATTCACCACTGACTGCTGGACATCACCCAACAACATTGCTTTTATGGGCATAACGGCTCATTACATTGACAAAGACTGGAACCTACATGCCAAAACTCTTGATTTCAAATCCTTGCCTGATTCCCATTCAGGTTCAAATTTATCTAATGCATTCTTGTCAGTTTTGATTGAATTCGGTCTTACAAGCAAAGGAATGGGCATTACCTTAGATAATGCTTCCAATAATAATTCATTTATGGATATTTTAAATTCCAAGTACGAAATTAAAACCACCTTTGAGCATATCCGGTGTTTTGCTCATGTGCTGAATTTGGGCGCGCAAGCAGGTTTGGATGTTTTGAAAGATGATCTTGTAAAACTTAGAACAGGAATTAAAAAAATCCGATCCAGTCCTCAATCATATTCTAGGTTCAAAGGTTTCCAGCAATCAAATTGCACCTTAAAACCAATACTTGATGTCCCTACAAGATGGAACTCAACAGCTGATATGCTTAAACGAGCAATGGAATTAAAAGTTGGTTTCATTGCGTATTTTTGCGATTTTGACTCAACTGCAAACAATCCAGACTGTTGTCTATCAATTTCAGCAGATGTTTGGAACAGGTTTGAAACAATTGTTTTGTATCTTGAACCATTCAAGGAATTTACCCAGCTCATTAGTGGTGATTCATATTCCACATTGTCTTTGGTGGTTCCTCTCTTCAATATTCTTTTGGATCACATTACTGAATGGATGACCACAAAAACCAACCCTGAAGATAATCTACACCGCTCTACAGTTGCAGCGCTCGCAAAAATGTCAAAATATTATAATTTGACTAGTGACTGCTTTACTATCTGCACTGTCCTGGACCCAAGATTTGGTATTGAATATTACAAAAATGATAAGGGCGCAAACAGCGAGTCGTATACAAAGATTATGGACACAGTTAATTGTGAATATCAAATCAATTATGCCCCAAGCAATGGTACAACTGCTACAAGCATTCAAAACGTTTCAAAATATACCCCGTTCAAATCGCGTGTTTCATCAAACCCATGTAATGAGTTTGAAAACTATTGTAATGATACAAGTAAGATAGATGGCGGCAATAATAGCAACATATTACTTTGGTGGAAATCTCGATCTGACAAATATCCAAACCTATCCAGAATGGCCAGAGATTACCTGGCCATTCCTGCTACATCTGTATCATCAGAAAGGCTCTTCTCATTAGGAAAAAATCTTATTACTGACAAAAGAAATCTTCTCTCTGCAGATACCATTCAAGCTTGCCAGTGCTTGAAGTCTTGGTTGGATTAAAAAGAATAAAAGAAGCTGTAATGTGTGAGAAATAGTAACAAATGCTGCAATATGAATAAAATTTATAGATTCAGATAACTAAAATTAATAAATGAAATAAGTTAAATAACGTTCAAATATACATCAAATCTTGGAAAGATTTGAATTTGATCTAAATTCAAAATAGGAAGATTTGAATTTGGCCATTTCAAACATTTGACGCATATTTGATCAAACTATTTGAATTTGTGCCGAACACTAGTTAGAATAAAGACTGTAACTCTCGAGTACAGTGACAGCATGCATCGCTTCGTTCAGATTTGGTTTTGTAGCATTGTCAGAAGCACCAATGCACTCATCATCGGATTCCTCTTCAGTTTCAATAGCATCATACTCAGAAACTTCTGCAATGATATCCTCATCTGATGATTTGTTGGCAATGCAAACATCGAAATCTATGTCTACTAACTCGTCGGCCGTGAGGTTAAAATCTGCATCGAATTTTGTTTTTAACAATTCGAGATCATCTCTTAAGTTTTTCATTACAGTCTCGTCTACATCTAAGCCACAGAAAGGGTCGTTATCATCGTTTACGTGCTTTTCCACTGCTTTTAATGGTATTGCTGATTTTTTGAAACGATTTATGAAGGTTTGATCTGGAATGTAATTCCATGCTTTTATTAGCATAAACATAGCAGTTAAGATAGAAAACTTAAGCATCTTGTTCTCTTTTTCTAAGGCAGCAATTTGCTTTTTCACTGCAAGTGAGCGATATTTGGCTTTAAGAGATCGGATAACTCCTTGATCCATAGGTTGGGTGATCGAAGTTGTATTCGGTGTAAGAAAGATCAGCTCCACCCAATCAAGTTTCTGCATGTTAGGATGGGCAGAACAATTATCTATAATTAAAGCAATCTTCCTTTTCTGAAAACTAAGTTTTATGCCAATTTCTTTAACCCACTCCTCAAATAATTCTGCCGACATCCAAGTTTTTGGTTGAGCCCGATAGCGAAAAGGAATATTTTTCACACCTTTAAAACAACTAGAAGACTTCGATTTTCCAATTACAAACATTGAAAGTATTTCTCCTTTAACATTACCTGCGGAAATCACAGTCAGGCGAACTTTACTATGCTTACCTCTTACCCCAGTGGGCATCGACGTCATTCTCACGTCGGTTCGCTGTTAGTTTTAGGTTAGCGACATCGCCAACGTAAAGTCAACATCGCACCAACGTGAGAATGACGTCGAAAATTAACATCGAGTTGCGATGTTAAATCAACGTCAAAACGATGTAAAACATCGCGATTACATCGCTATTACATCGCGATGACATCGCGATAACATCGCATATTAACGTCGATCCAACTTTCCATTTCCAACGTTAACGCGATGTCGCACTCGACGTCGCCTAAACGTTAAACAAACATCGCCGTGCCCACTGGGACGCACTTTTCATTTTTTAAGGTGGTTCTATATGATTAAAAAACACTAAAAAAATCAAAAAAAAAAAAATCTGTTATCTTCTTTGAAATTTATTCTAGATTCAGAAAATATATATCTTTATATAAATTCAAACTCAATATTATGAGTAATGTCCTTTTTTTTAAGGTACAGTTTTTTCAGCTTCTATAGCAACGCCCCTAGCAACAGCGATTTCCTGTCTTTTTATTCAACTATATTAAATTTACAGTACCTAATTGCTTTTCTAACTTAAAAATTTGATAGTGTGTTTGTACCTTTATATTTTCCACTTAAAAGTCATAATTTGAAAGAGCAAGCAAGCAAAATTTAATCTTTCCCAAAGTTAGATTTCTAAGTGGTTGTTAATGAAATTACTTTCAGACTCTGTATATGATTAGGAGTATATTACTTGAATGTTTTGTTTAGATGGGAAATAAAAAAAGTATAAATAAGAAAAAGAAAAGAGAATTCCGTGGAAATCAGCATGTTAATGTATCAACATTATCAAGCAAAAATGCTTCAACAGTATTATCAACTGAATTTCAAACTTCTACTCAGTCTAATAAAACTTTAAATGAATTTAAAACTGGTAGTGATATAAATGATTTCTATTTTATCATAAATATGAAGGTTCTCCAGGAATCACTTGTTTCATTTCTTGCTTGTAATCAATGCTTTAGTAAAGATATTGAGCTTAAGCCTTCATCTGATGCTCGATTAGGATATGCTCTACAACTGCTAATAAGCTGTAAAAATTGTAAATGGGAACATTCTTTTTATAATTCTAAGCAATTTGAGTCTCCAAATATTGAAAAAAGAGGACATAAGCCTTTTGAAGTTAACTACAGAGCAGTTATAGCTTTTCGAGAGATAGGAAAAGGTCACGAAGCTATAAAAACGTTTAATACCATGATGAACATGTGTCTACCTATGACCGTGACATCATATAGAGATAAAATTGAAAAACTTCACGATATCTACATATCTGCTGCTGACTTGAGTATGAAGCAGGCTGTCAATAACGTTGAAGGTGGAAAATATTACTCTCCAGGAAAATATTAGAAAATATTTTTATATTTTTTTAATGTGTTTTTTTACAGTATTGTTTTTTTCGATATTGCACAAAACTTAAAATGGGTTTTCTTAAAAAGTATAAAAGTAATTAACTTGAAATTTTCAGGGAGTGCTTCTTAACAATTACTTAAGGGACTGTAGTAGAACTAAACAAAACTAATGGTATTATTTTAAGTTTGAAATAATTAAATAAAAAATGGATTTTTATTTTGCTTCCATTGCTTTTATCCGCCATTTTTTATGTAAAAATTTTTATAAAAAAATTCTGCTACAGTCCCTTTGTGTTAGAATCATTAAGATATTCTGAAATTTTTAAGTTCATTGGATGTATATTTTAGGAGTTATACAGTTTTAAAATTGTGTTTATATTTTACTCATTTTTTGCTGACTCAGCAAAACAAAACAAAAATTATAGTGTATTTGTTAATAAAAATAATTTTTTTTTTCATTTAAAGTTATTTTGAAACATTTATTTTTTAAATGCAGAAGTTATTTTTTTAACCATAGAGCCACCTTTAATGTAAACTTTTGTCAGGCAAACATTGGTAGAAAAGACCGAATTCATCGGCATTAAAAATACTTTCAAGTGGGCATTGAGAGAGAATTGTAGACAGTGTGGTTTTGAGTCATGGAGCGATCATCTGATCTTTAACAGACTTTGCCTCTTCAGAAATGGTTTTGAAAGATATACCATATCTACAAAAAAAAAAAAGTTATAATTGCTTTGATGTAACTTATACGTGCGATACGTACATTTGAATTTAACTTCGAGGTCTTTGCAAGTTTCCAGAATTCTGGAAAGTATTTACTTTATTTTTTTAAAGCAATTAAAGAAAAAGCTGTAGAATAATCATACATTGTTAAGTCATTAATCATAAAAATTGGAGAGAATAAAATAAGAAATTAATTTACTTTTTCTTAAATTTGTCTAGCCATCCATCCGAAGCTTGAAAATTTTCGAAGCTTAACTCTTTTGCAAAATATAAAGCTTTTTCTTTTACAAGCAAACCACTGATTGGGACATTATCAGCTCTCATTCGTTTGAACCATTTAAATACAGCTTTGTTGACTTGATAATACGTATCAACTTTCACCCGTTTAGATTTTTTTCTTTGACGAAATTTCCTTGACGAAAAGCGTCAAAGATTTTATCTTTATTCCTTTTCCAGGTTGAAAGAATGTTTGGTGGAATATCAAAGATTTTCGAAACCTCTTTGTTTTTCCTTTCTCCGACTCCAGTAGAGCTTTGTATTTCAGCTTTAAATTTTTTTCTTTATGCATCTTTTTGATGCCATGATTTTTTTTAAACAGAAGAAAATAATTCACGCTCATTGTTTTACAAAAATCAAAACATTCAAAATTTGAAAAAAGAGTTCGATGGTTAACGAGCTTTTTATACGACAAAAATTTAAAAAGTTCGATTTACAGAGAGAATCTTACCGGCAGGTCTGAAAAATCCTTTCAAATTGTAGAGGTTTTCGAATTATAGAGATTCGAATTATAGAAAGTTAAACAAAAGTTTCTTAAGCGCATTTCACATCAATGATATATTATATATAATATATCATTGTTTCACGGTGACTTTAAATTTAGTCGATTGATAGAGGTTTTCGAATTAAGGTGGAAAACCCCTGAAAAATTTTTTTTGAGTAAATATCAATATTTTATAAATTTAACTTCATATACATAAATTAAATAACAAAATTAACTAAAAAAAAACAAAAAAATTTTTTTTTGGGTAAAATGGTAGCTGTAGCAGGTGCCAAAAACACCAAAATATTGAAAGACCCCGGCCAATGTATCTAAAGATGTACACAGTTTTAACAAAATCTTTTTTGCATACTTTTTCTAACAAAGTAGTTCTGTGATATGAACGAAGCAGATTTTTCATAAAAATTTTTAATAGGCTAATATATTGGACCGAAGTACATGTAAAAAATTTGACCGAATTTTATGACTTTGTTGACCTATTTAAGGACTGGATTCAATTTTTAAAAAAATCTGTCTCGTTTAAATCACAGAAGACAATCAAACAAATTCATACTTAAAATTTTAGCATAACACCACTTTTAGTTATTTAGATATGCTGGCCGGCGTCTTAAAAACTCTTCATCTGAAAAAAACAGCTTTCAAAAATGCTAACATAAAAATTTCAAAATAGTGTAAATAAATATGCAAATCTGTATATAATAAAAAAAGTTAAATCTTAAAATGCACCAGTTTGATATGGGTTTTGCTCTTTTTCAAGAGATTTGTCATATCGACTCTTTTTTTTCCATAAATCACTTCTCTGTGTTTCTTTGCTCGTTCTGTGTTTTTATATATGGCTAAGCATAATCGCTTTTGATTAATTTTCCAACATCCTTCTAACAATTACTTTCCAGGACTTAAATTCATTTTTTCTAAAACTAAAATACTAGCTTGTCTACCAATGTTAAAATCGGCAACTGCATCAAAAGTGCAACAGCAATAACATTGGGCACATGGTCTGGAAAAGAATTTAAAATAAGATTACTTTTCAAGTCATTTAATTCTTGAGCAGCATCCATCATAGTGTCTCCAGCTACAGATTTTACTGCATTAGTTAGTTTTATAACAATTTTATTATAATTATTAGCAGTAATTGGTTTAGGCATGTCCATTAATGAGACAAATCTTGAGAATCCAGAATACCCTTGATAACATGATCTCATAGCATATACAGCCCTGGTGTTAATATCAAAACTTTTTTGTATATTCAATGTTGAGGTATAATATTCTCTTGAATAATCACATACACAGCAGTTAACATAAAGACTAGACGCTAGACCTTTTCTTTTGTTTTCATTTTCAGAGCAAAACAACTTAGATGACATACATTCTGCACATCTAAGGGTAGAAACTACAGAATTTAGTATTTCTAAATCTCTAAAACGGTATCCAGTAATTATATTACTACATAACTTTGGTCTTGATAACGAATTTTTTTTTTATTTTTCTAGCAGAAGCACATATTTCATCAGAACTTATAAAGTTAAAATTAACTGGTTTCTCCATATTTACATTTACATCTTCAACATTTGTAGTAACATTTATGTTCATATCTACAATATTCGATTCCATATTTACATCCATATCAACATTCCCAGTCGGCACAACTCGGCGATATGTTACGCGTGGTTTCTGTTACGTGTTTAAAACCCGCTAAAACATAGAGAATAACACGTTTCAAGAATCGGTTTTCAATCCGAGAAATAAACTTAATCCGAGAAATAAACTTACTCTTTTTACCGAAACACCAATTATAATTGTGATGTATTTTATAGAATATTCTGTTTTTACGGATGGTTTCACCGTTGCAGAATCGTAGTATGATTTTGTAACAGGTTTTTGTAATGGTTGTGAAACCAGTAATAAAAACACGCGAATATTTAAAAGTTGATTTACGCGCGGAAGCAATTAAGGAAAGTTGATACAGACGTAGTTTTCCTAAAATTCTATAAATATAGATTTAGCGGTTTTTTTTATGAACTTATTTGAGGCATTTTTAAAAGTATAAATTGAAGGCGAAACTTTTGTAGAGCAGAGTTTTCAATGAGTAAAGAAGATTTAAAATTGCAAAGTTGTGTTCCCTGCAAGAAAGCTACAGCTGCTTTATTTTATATTTTCTTGAAGGTTCAACAGTATACTTAGAGTACATCTTGGGAAATATTTGTCAGAAAATATGTTATTACATATATATTTATGTGTTAAGTAATTACAGTTTTTTTTTTATGTATTAGACTTTAATGTTTCTGGTTTTCGTACATTTGTTGCCTAATGTAGATTTTAGACCAAGCCTATGCAATATTTTAGAAATATATCTATATTTCTGGTAAATATTCTTTTGTTGTTGTTGCTATAATGTACATTAGTTTGTTGCATGTAAGCAATAAATTGTTGAATGTTATAACAGTAGTTGGATGTTAATATATTCTCAATAATATGGTAATATGTGTATATCGGTAATATGGCAATATTATAGATAATATGATAACATGCATATTATTAAATTTTTGATGTTTTAGCAATTAATTGATGATCATCTTTAAAAATTATCTAAAATTATTTTTTTTGTTTCCTATATTTATATTTTTTCTAATAATTAGGTTTTTTTCTTTTTTTTCTTTTAACATTTTATAAGTTTTAGTAATTAATGCTGTAAAATTCAAGTTCTCATTCTCAATCTGATTTCTCAGAAGAAATGTCAGAGGATAGTGAGAGTAATATTTCAAAGTGTTCACATAATGATTCCCCTATGATAACTTTAAATTCAAGTAGTCATTCTCATTTTGATTCCTTGGAAGAATTTGATCCTTTTGAAAGTTCAAGCTCAGAAAATGAAGATAGATGTTTAATTAAGCAAACTGTGCATGAATTTTTATCGGATCTTACCAAATGGGCAGTAAAATGCAAACTCCAAAGAGAGCATTTTGATGAGTTGTTAAACTTGATACAAATTAGTGGTCGTTTTCATCAAGAAGACATCCCAAAAGATTCTCGCACTTTACTATGTGCGCCTTGTAATGTTAATGTTGTTGATAAATGTAATGGAAAATATGTTTACCTTGGATTACGAAAGGGTATTTTATCAATTTTTCAAAGAAGCATTAAAGAAATCAGGTCTGTTGAAGTGGACATTAATATTGACGGCTTACCTGTACATAAGTCATCAAATTTACAATTTTGGCCAATTTTATGTAGAGTGGTTGGTTTAATTGACCAGCCATTTGTGGTTGCTTTGTACAGTGGTAATTATAAGCCGTCTCATCTTGATCAATTTCTAAGTGACTTTGTTAATGAAGCTAACTATATGCACCAGCATGGAATTTCTATTAATAATATTGAATTGCCATTTCGTGTTCGCTCATTTATTTGTGATGCACCTGCGCGAGCATTTATTAAATGTGTAGCGGGACACACTGCAAAGTTTGGTTGTGAAAGATGCACAGTAGAGGCAACATCAGAAAATCATAGAATAGTTTATTTAAAAACTGATGGAAAATTGAGAACTGATATAGAATTTTGTAAAGGATGTTATCCAAATCACAAACTCTCTGATAGTCCTCTTCTTCTGTTAAATGGAATTGACATCATTAAAGATTTTCCATTAGATTCTATGCACCTTGTTTTTTTAGGTGTTTGTAGACGATTCTTATGTTTTTTAAAATCTGGCCCTAGAAATGTGCGGCTTAGTTTTGGCAACATAAAATCTATTTCAAAAAATTTACTTAACATATCAGAGTGTACACCTTCACAGTTTGCAAGGCGTCCTCGCAGTTTATTACAACTTGAAAGATGGAAAGCTACAGAATTCAGACAATTTGTTTTGTATACTAAAATGGTGGTTTTAAAAAACAAAATTTCAAAGGATCTGTATGACCTTTTTTTGGCATTTTCAATTGCAATTAAAATTTTGCATATTGAAAATTTTACTAGAAGAAACAGTTTGCTTCCTTTTACCCAAGACCTTCTTGAAACATTTGTTGCAAACAGCAAGGTTCTCTGTGGTCAGTCATTTGTGACTTATAATGTACACAACTTACTTCATATTGCTGATGATGTGAAATACTTCTCTTGTACTTTAGCACATATTTCTTGCTTTCCATTTGAAAATTATTTGCAGCATTTGAAGCGTATAGTACAGGGAGCCAAAAACAATCCTGTTGTTTCAGCAGTGAGACGAATCGAAGAACATGCAATTTCAAATGTTATTAACTGTCATAAAGAGTATAAAAAAGTTAAAATATCACTACAGAAAAGAGATAAGTTTTTTATTGATGTAACTGGCAACTATTGTGAAACAATTAGTTTTAATGGAAATGGTGAAAGCCAGCTTTTAATTTGCAAAATAGTTCATCCAAAAAAACTGAAATCATTTTTTGATCAGCCGATTAATAGTAGGGAGCTTGGTATTCTTTACTGCTCAGATATTGAAAAACAAAAAAGAAAAATTGTGAAAATGAAAAGATGTGATGTTGCACAGAAGTTGTATGCCATGAAATATCTTCAAAATGGAATTATTTTTGTGCCAGTTGAATCCGTTATAGACTAGATGCTTGTCTAATTGAACTTTTGAACCAAAAATTCATTATTATTTGCATTTTGTAAATTAATTATTTGACATGTTTTAGTGTATATGTAAAATTATTCATTTTATATAAGTTCATACAATTGTTTATAATTCATCATTGATAATTAATTGTTCAGTAAAATTCATATGTTAAGTTTTAAATATTTAACATTTTGTTTTAGAATGACTAATATAAATAGATATTGCATTGCAATTTGGAAAGAAG
The DNA here is from genome assembly GCF_058129835.1 of Hydra viridissima. Taxonomy (NCBI): domain Eukaryota; kingdom Metazoa; phylum Cnidaria; class Hydrozoa; order Anthoathecata; family Hydridae; genus Hydra; species Hydra viridissima. The sequence continues at coordinate 26,372,192 of NW_028324300.1, read as the reverse complement.
GTCAGATTGAAATTGAAGATATTGTTCCTTGCTGTTGGATTGATACAATAGAAAATGTTTTATATTATCCAAAACAGTCACCAAAACCTGTGAAAGAACTAATTAAAGCATGTGCCCCTCCTCAAATATCATGGTTTAGTTTTCAGCTTCTAAAATTAAAGCAAACAAGTTGTAAGAAACTTTGTTCTTTAATTATTTCACAATATCCTTTAAAAAGTTACCAATATTTAGAAACTTAATTTAAGTTTGTATTTTAGTTTACACATATGTAAGTACATTATGCAATTTAATGAGGTTGTTTTTAGGTAAGAAATTATTTTAAATAAGGCTTACTTAATTATCTGTTGCATAGTTTCAAATAAATAGCATATTTTCATGGCTATATAGTAAGAGTAATATTTACATCTTAGATTCATTAGAAGAACTATCAAAAGTTTTAACAGCTGGTTTAAATGAAAAAGAAGAAAATACTGAGAAACTTGTAAGAGAAAAAAGGCCAAATCGTGATATCAATTTCATGTGTGAGTTCAAAACTTATTTTCATTTTTTTTTGAACATTTGTGCCCACAGCTTGGGTTAGAAGTTTTTTTTCTAAAGTAACTCTGTTATGTTCATATGAAATCTTAATACATTATGTTTTGCTGTCCAATTTATTTAAGCAATTTATTTAATATATATTTATTCAATTTATAAAAGCTATATAAGTAAAATTAAGTTAAATTAAATTTTCTTTTAAAAGTTTTACACTTATAGAATTGTTTAAATATTGGTAGTATAGTTACTTATCGATAATTACACTACTGGTAGGTGGAGCCTATTAACTTTGAATGGAGCTTGTTAACTTAGAAATAATGTTCATAGTAATATAAAACTGTTATGACTTTATATTATAAAATAATATATTAAATGATTAATTGTACAAGTTTAGTTAACATTTAAGGTTAAATTTTTTTTTATTCAAAAGATGATTCATCTGATATGACAGAGCATGATGAGCATAATGAATCAGCTCAAGTTTATGATGACAAACAAGATGTTCTTCAAAGTACAATAATTTATTTCATTATTAATTATGCAGTGCTGTATTTAATTTAAATGTACTAGTTCACATATTTTATGTACAAGTTATTTGAAAGATAAAATTGGAAATTTATGTTTTTGTTAGATGAAGCAAAGCTGCGCCGATATCCTAACTATGATATATCAAATGACCTTTCTCAACCATTATTGAGAGCAAAAAAGTCTAGTAATAATTTGTTGCAAAATGTTTTCTGTAAACAATTTAACTGTCTGTCATTCTATTCTTCTAATTTAAAAAATAGTATATAAATGTTAAATGGGTTTTTTATTTTCTTAGAAGATACAAAAGTGAGTAAACAATATAAAAGTTCTGGTATCAGACAAAGCCAGCAAGAAACCATCATTCACAGTGGATCTGATGACAACAATGATAGTGTTTTTGTTGATAAAGGTAGGGATCTATTAAAAAAGCAGATTACTGCTAGTGACAGATACATTAGCACACGTGAGATATATGCATTAGGATTTTTAAATGTGCACAGACATGACAGTGTTAAATAGACACTATGATAAAATGTATTTCAATTCTTATTTTATGCATGATTTGAATAAATTTTTATTAAAATGATATATTTACCAAGATTTTAATTGATTAAGCATGCCAAGGCCCATTGTTGGTCAACATGAAGGTAGATTTAGGCAATGAAAAGTATCAGAAAAACTTTCAATTTCACTTTCTACTGTAAATAGAGTGATTGTACAATTTACCAGAGAGGGGAAGGAAATGCACATCAACACAGTCAAGTTGTCCTGGGACTTCTGACAGACCATTGCATCTTTTTAAGGCCTCAGACATAGCAACATAACCTGGTGTCAGTCCCAGAACAGCTGCCTGGTATTTTTATAAACTAGGCTACTATGGCAGAGCTGCATGAAAGAAGCCACTTTTTTGTCCACCCAATATCAAATGAAGAAAGGATAAGGTTT
>NW_028324300.1:26347685-26365185 GCF_058129835.1 Hydra viridissima | reverse complement strand
GTTTTTTGTTATTTTGTAATTATTCTTTTATAGAAAAAATACAGCTATTTTTGATTGTATCATAGTTATTACTATCATAGTAAAAAAAATTGCAACCCTTTTTTATATATCATTACATCCCAAAGTCTTGGATATGTAAAAATTATCAAATATAATTGGACCAAAACTGTTTGATCATCACTGCAGTTGAGGTGACATCTGATTAAACCAATGTTTAATGGTTTAGAGCTCAAATCCAACTGAACCTTAGATTCAGTTTGATTTTGATCCAAATTATTGATAAACCAAGTTTAAGAAAAGTTGGAAACCATAATGTTTAATACTCATGCATGAGTTTTTAACTAGTTTGTGCTCAGTTAAGTAGCATCTCCAAAAAAGAATGGTTTTAAGTAGACAACAAAGAAAACTCCACATAGTTTGATTGGTTAATGAACAAAAATAGGTTAATAACAATAATTTTGTTAGTTCAATCTAGGTTACTATATATATATATTTATATATATATATATATATATATATATATATATATATATATATATATATATATATATTATATATGCGTGTGTGTATATAAACGTGTATATATAAATATATGTATGTATATATATATATATATATAAATTAGCAAAAATACTTATCTAATTTTTTCTTTGACAGCTTGTTTTACCATCAGTAGGTTCATCAGGAAGTCTGATGAACCTAGTGATGGTGAAAGATAAGTTTATAAATATATAAGGTTAATATATAACATGTTAACTAATGATTAATTTGTTAACCTTCCTGATTACTTATTGATGGTAAACAAGTTGTGGAAGAAAAAATTAGATAAGTGTTTTTACTAATTTATTACTGCTCTGCTCTTTAAGAGCATTGAGCACTCTATTTATAGAATACACTAACATAGTTTATATATATATATATATATATATATATATATATATATATATATATATATATATATATATATATATATATATACATATATATATATATATATATATATATATATATATATATATATATATATATATATATATATAGGGTGTCTGCCAATATTTTAAGTTGGATTTCCCTGGCTTTTCCCTAATATTTACCTATTTATTGTTTAGAAAAATGCTCTTCAACTGCAAAAATATAAACAATAATACAACCCACATTAAATATATCAAGAGAAGTTCATAAAACTATCTGCCAAATAAACTTTTAGATTACGTGTACTATATACAACTTATTTAAGTTATATAAGTTTGATAAAGACTCATCTTTCCTGATATTTCTAAAATTTAACCTAATTTCTCTGATAATCCCCTGATTTTTTTGAAGATATCCAAATTCCCTGGCATTTCCCTGATTTGGCAGACATCCTGTATATATTTATATGCAGACCTTGCGTATAAAAACCACTTAGCAACATTGCAACATAACATAACAAGAAATTAATTTGATCTAAAGTTATTAGTCACAACAACAAGGCTAAATAAAATTGACAAAGTATGTATGATGAATTTAGCAATTAGTATGCAACATAACAATGTTTTGTTACATATGCTATGTTATTATTAACAATAACAAGTTATTTTTAACATATTTATCTTAACTAAAACTACTTGATTACTCACTAACTTAATCAAGTTATGATCAAGGTTTTGTGTTTAAATAATCGCTGTTAATGTTTAAATAATCGCTTTTATTTAAAAAATTGTAGAATTTTATAAAAAACTTCAAATATTTAAAGAAACACCACCAAAAATTTATGCACCCGTAAAAAACGCAAATAGTCCAAAAATGTATCTGGCAAAAATGCAGATAGTCCAATTTTGTTTTATACGCGGAGATTGCAGATAAGCCAATTTTGTTTTATACGGAGAAAGCAGATATGCCAAATTTGTTTTCCGCGGAGATTGCAGATTTTGCGCGGAGCCATCGGTATGTTTTATGCTTTATAGCAATGGCCGAACTTTTTTTCTTACGTGAAAAATTGCGTTTTTACGAAAGATTTTTTTTCTCGAAAAAACTTCGAATTGTTTTTAGCATTGGCCCCAGTTAAACAGAAAGTAGAAATTTTAACTAAAGACAATCGATTTTACAGAACGATTATTATAAATGACCGCCATTAAAGAAACGTGCATGGCAGAAACTTGTTTCTAGAAAGGAAATAAAAGTTTATACGTAGCTAAGTTTACACTAACCTATGAACGACATAAATCATAATGATAATAATTTTGAATGAGTTTTAAATAATAAAATTACATGCTATTACAAATTACTTGCTAATATAACGACGAAGTATTTTCATGGTTTCAGTGCATAACATTTTGGCGCTACTCGACTTTCTCCCCCCCCCCCCCCTAATTTTATAATTGATTCTGATAGAGAATTTTATGCTGATTCAGAAAAATATAAAAACATAGACCTGAAAATCAACGGAAAGTGCTCTAATTCGAAGTCAAAGTTGTAAAAAATCCCACTAAAAACCCTAATATTCGCCATTTTGAAAATACTTAGTTAATGATCTTTTAGCTGACAAAAGCAAAACATTATTAGCATGGTTTTTACGTTAAAAAATTCGTTAAAGTATGTTTATACGCTCATGTGAATAATTTTCCCATCCCTTCCCCTTTCCTATAGCAAAAACGGATGAGTGGAAACTCACCTTTATTGGTCCATGAATTTAGTAAGTTCAAGAATTGTCTTTGGACCAGGATAGAAATGATACTGTGTAATTCCGTTACGGAAAGTTCTGGAACATTTAATGACGTTATGGATTTAACAGTTTTAACAGTTTTCACCAGTGAAAACCAAAGAATTGTAAATATGTGTTTGCGGTTATTTATGACGGTTTTTGAAGGGTATTTTAGGAAAAGTATACGGTATAAATGGAGGAGAAAATTTGTAAAAGGGAGTGTTTTAGTGAGGAGAGAAGATTATTGCTATTTACTGATTTGTTGATTGCGAGGAGAAAACTTCATACTGATATTGTTGTTATAACTCGAGTTTACTGAGAAGAGAGAGAGTTATTATCATATAAAGTGAGTTTGAAATATTTCCTTTTCTTTAAAAGTCACCGGTAATAATTGATTAAATTAAAATTTTTATATCAAGGTTGAAATATAACCTAATAGTGTAATTGATGGATATTCAAGTTCTAATACTGCTAATTCAGCGATTTAACATGAATAGTGAGATTGCAGTCTTTAAATATTTGCAACAAATTTTAATTTTTGATGCTATATCATTATTGGATTGCACTCATATTTTATAATAAACAGCAAAAATAAGCACCTTTTAAAAACTGCAGATTCTCTTGAGATTAATTTTTTTGCTAAAAAAGAAATAGCAGTTTGAATGTGTTTAATTGATATTTGGATTGAGATCTTAGATTTAGAACAAAATTTTTGGAAAAAATATAACAAAAAACCAATCTTTTTTTTTAAAAACTTTTCTTACAAATTAAGAGTGTAAAACTAACTACGAAGAATGTTCAAACATTTCTTTTTTAAGTTATTCAAACTTTCTCATATATAATATTCAAAGGTTGAATCGTATTTTATGTTCGTAAACTAAAAAAGTAAAAAGCGCAACTTTACGTATTTAATAGAAAACCGCATAATTATTATATAATTATGCAGCAATTGTAAAAAGCTGAAATGTTTTTAAATTAATTTCTTTGAATACTTCATAGTTAAAAGTTCTTTATTATTATTTTAATTTTATCTTTTTTTTTTTTTTTAACTTGTTCAAACTTGAAAAGTTAACATGATCAGTTTGCGACCGAATTTTCATCTGATAAAAGACGATCTAATGTGGTAAGATTGTATCTTAAAGTAAAAATTAACCATACTCATTATCAGGAACTAGCCATCAGAAAATACCATGGTGGTTTTAGCTTTTTGACATGATTTTGGTATTGTAATTGTTATATATCATTAGACCTGCCGTCATAGCAGATAAGTGTTATATCCTAATACTATGCCAATGACAAATTTTTTCAACTGCTCATTGGTATGCTAATGAAAAAATAAATATTACAAAATTATGCCAATTTGCTTTTAAAATGACAAAGACGAAAAAATCTTTTCATAAATATGTTTATTTTGTAATTTTTTGTACGAATTTGGCATTTGAATTTTAATTACGATACTTCATTTGTAATACGAATGCCATTTCATTCGATGATTAAATATTAATTTTTCGTTATTGCAAATTTGATAAGTAAGCATCGTAGGGCATTGAACATGAACAATTGATATATAATCGGCAGTTTTTTCCCAGAATTGTTAGTTGTGTACAAAATTTCACAGCAAGGAGGATTTTGAAGATCAGCCCATGGAGGAAATACCATCATCTCCAGACTCTCAATTTCAAACCTACTTTGAAGCTACCCCTTTACAAGCAATCTATGACAAAAGGAAAGCCTTGAAATCCTTGAAAAGAAAGAAAAAGACTGTAAATCTCATGAGCCAAAGCCTTCTAAGCAATGAATCAGAAGAGACAGACGAGTTTTGAATGCTTTATTAAGATCTTTAGTATTATTACGGAACATTTCATTTTATTGTATCTATGAAAAAATGAAATAAGTTATGAAAAATTACTTTGTTATAATTTTGACATATAATTTTTGACTCTTAAAAAAATGTCATGGTAATTGACATATGACAAAATCGATTTTAGGCTGTATTGTAATTGGCATATGCTAATATCAATTACAACATGATGTTCATAGTATTGTCTGATGGCTATCTGGAACGTTAAAAACCCATTAAAACCCATTACTGGAACGATAAACCGAGAAGCTTGCGGACTTGGCATTTTACAGTTTTCTTTTTCAATTTAAAACTTTTCCTTAAAAAAAAATTGAAAATTTGCTCAAGTCCTAATTACACGAACTCTTTTGTTATAAAATATTCCGAAAAGAAAAGAACTTTTTAATTACTCTTTTTTCGCTGTTATAGTTGTACTTTTTACCTTTTTAGTTTATGCACATAAAATACGACTCAACCATATTAAAATAACATTTAAACAATAAACAACAATACACAAGTAAGGAGAAAAGTAGACGTTTTAATTCCAGAAAAAAAGTATAACTTATAAGGAAAAAAGAACTCAAGTTGAATAAATAAAAAACAAACATGATTTGCAGTTTCAGTCTCAATTCCTCAAATTAATGATACCTAAACTTTGAACTTGAAAAAACAACTTACTCTGTTTAACTGCATTGTTTTTAAGTTATAAAATATGTCAGTCAAAAGTTATTTTCAACAAATATCCTTCCTATTTAAATCAATTTCATAGATAAGAAATGTTCAATATATATACAAATAGATATTAAAAATAATAAAATGAAGTTGAAAACAACTATAGTTGTTTTCAACTTCATTTTATTTGCTTTTATATTACTAGACCAAATTTCAATCTGCAACTTAGAAGAAGCTTATTGTCACATATGTATTGTCAGGTACTAAAATAAATACGTTTAAAATGATAAAAAGTTAAGTAATCAGAAGGGTTTCTTTTATGTAATGTTTTATGTTTAATAAGCAAGATTTGAATTTTATCTATTTGATATGAGTGGCTTAAATTCAGCGAGAATATATTCTCACATTCAGTGAGTATATTGATTCAAAGTTTGTAGACTAAAACACTTGAATATTAATTAGCTCAGTAATAGTATTGACTATGAAATACACAATGTAAACAGGAAATGATTGAGTCACAGCTTTCATCAGCATGAACTACTTGAAAAATAAATAAATGGTGCACAACTAAGAATACTATAGTAAGATTATAACTTATGATATTGTTTTTTTTTGGATGCTATTTTTAGCAAAGTACAATAGCCGCTTTTAAAAATAACATTGATATAATTTTTAGCAGTTTAAATATTTTAACAGAAAATACAAATATTTTGAGCTTTAAAATAAGATAACTATTTAGAATTTTAGAGATTCTATTCTATAATGTTATAAAAACAAATTAGTATTAAGTTTTTATCATTCTTATAACTATTACTATTATTATTTTTTTTATTTTTATTGTTATTGTTGTTATTGTTATTATGATTATTGTTGTTATAACTGTTATTGTTATTTTTGTTATTATTATTATTATTTATTATTACTGCTGCTATTATTATTATTTTTATTATTATAACTATCATTATTATTGCTATTATTATTGTTGTTGTTGCTGTTATTATCACTTTTACTATTGTTGTTATTATGGTTGTTGTTATTCCCAGTCGGCACATCTAGTTTCAATTTCGGAATTAAAACCCTTATAAACACGTATTCGTCACGATCCAGGCGTAAACCAAGAACACGTAGATTTCACGGAAATTTTACTGGTGTTTGACACGTCTTTTATGAAGTTTCAAACACGTGTTTATTGAGGTTTTAAATACATGTCTTAAAAGGTTTCAAGCACGTATTAAACGAAGTTTCAGTTTGGAACTTAAGGGTGGAATGCAAGAACCGAACTTCAAATTTGAAGTCGAACTTCAAACCTTAAGCGCGACTTGAGCGAATGCACAAAGCGAACTTCAACTCAAGTCAGACTTGAAAACCGCTAAAAATAGACCGTTTTCAAGTCTGACTTCAAACCAGACTTGAGACAGCAAAAATTCCTTCCGAATGCAAGAACCCGACTTGAAATTTCAAGTCAGACTTCAAATCTCAAGTCTGACTTGAACGGAATGCAAGAAGCGAACTTGAACTGAAGTCAGACTTGAAAAACGAGAATTTTTGAATTTTCAAGTCATTTTTTCAAGTCTGCTCCAGACCAATCTTGAAACCAAACTTGAAAAAAAAAACAGACCGCCATTATCATTTTGCTGATGCGTAACAAAACTTTACTATTACTATATAACTTATTACAACCTTTGCAAATATGAAAATGAGTCTTTAACAAGCAAAAGTAGTTACTTGGGCATATTGACGTAATTAATTTAGAAGGTTACATTGTGAAAGTATATTTGTCAATGAATTCATTACAGAAAACTGAATACCAACATTGTGAAAACGTGTGTCTTTTAAAACATCCTGTAACTCGTATGTAATGATCCAACATGTCATATTTTGATGCCATTAGAAATGTTTATTAGCTTTTTGAAATGTCGAACTTCCTACCATTATAAATGCTGTTGATTAAGGCACGTTTTTGTGATACAGTATAAAAGTAAATTCCATTTAGTAATAAATAGTTGCAGTTATACAAAGAGGTGATACGTGTAAAAGGAGTAAAAGAGAGTTCATGAGAAGTAGTTACAATTACATGAAGTATTAAAAAAAACTTTTTTTTAAATGTTCAAAAATGAATCAGTATGAGCTGAATTTTAGAAGAAGAAGAAGAAAAAATATGCCAAGTCACATACCAAGGTTTATTATTGACAGAGCTAATCCTTTAGAAGTTTACCACGGTATAGAATTTAAAAGGTGCTACAGATTTTCCAATAAAAACCTTTTTAATATTAGCTAATGACATTATTAACAACAATGTTAACAATCGAGGGTGCCCTCTTTCAACTGTACAACAACTGGCTATTGCATTTCGGTTTTATGCTACTGGTTCATTCCAAGTGAGTAGATATTCAAAAAACGGTATCAGAAAATGGCACCTTCTTATTGTAGATTTTACATTAGGTTTTTAAATAACAACATTTTATACCAACAAATGATTATAACAATAAATAAACTCTTTTAGAGAATAATAGGAGATTTGGAAGAGCTGAAACTCAACTGTTTGTCCAGTGGTTTAGAACATTTCAATTCAAATGGCTAACAAAAGATATGAGTACATAAAGTTTCCAACAGAAGCTGATTCTTTGATAATTCAGCAAAAGTGATTATAAGTTTTCATGGATATCTGATTTTGCTATTTCATACAAACTTCAAACTTTTCTTAGATAAAGAAAATATTTATATTTATCAACCATTATTTAGATTTTACCAAATTCAAGGATTCCCAGGATGTATAGAAGCAATTAATGAACACATCTTCCTATAATAATTCCTTGTGGAGAAAGTGCAGAAATTTATCGAAACAAAAAGGGATTTTTTTTTTAATTGCCAGGTCATTGCAGGTGCTTCAAATGAAATTTTATCTGCTTGTGTTCAATGGCCTGGAATTGTTCAGGATTCATTTGTTTTTGCTAACTCAGCTATTAAACAAGTTTTAGAAGCTCGCCAACATGTTCATGTTTCAGGTGATTCTGGCTATCCTTATAAACAATATTTAATGACACCTTTTTCTAACCCAAAAATGAAAATGAAATCAGATACAATTACAACTTGAGAAGTACACACATGTTGAATGTTGTTGTTGAATATTGTTTTGGTATATCAAAAAAAAACAATCCCTTGCATTAACATTCCCTTAGGAACAAAACTGCAAAATTCCATAGCTATAATAATATCCTGTTTTGCGCTTCACAACATTGCCCTTCTACAAAATGATTATTGTGGAGGCAAAGAAATACAAAATAGCAATGAAGAATGTGGTGCTAAAGCATTCACTAAAGATATTTTTGCAGAAACAAAGCAAAAGTCAAATTTCAGACTTATTTTTTTAAAAAAAAATTTGTGTCTGATAATGGATAAAGGGTCTAATAACAAAAACATTATTTTCAAATATATATAATACATATTATTTCAAAAGAATTACATTTTATATTTCAAAATAGTATTATATATGAAAAAAACGATTTCACTAAAAAATAAAGTGATAAATTAAAACATTCCAAAAACAATTTGGATCTGATATTGTTAGAAAATAATAATCCTCACATAGAATAATTCTGTTGTGTTGCTTTTTTAAAACTTTGTGAAAATTTTAACTGTGAAAATTTTCACAAAGTTTTGTATTGTTGCTTTTTCTGGAGAGTTTTTTTTTATATCATCTATTTCTATTTGTTTTTGCATTAGTTCTTTATCAAGATCATGAATTTCATTATATTGCTTTTTTGTATTTTTTTTTTATTAAGAGATTTTTGTTTAACGTTAAACTTTGTTCTTTTTCATGTGTTAATGAGCAAGATGCTATCAATAGTTTTTAAAAGTTTTCTTTTCTGTTTCTATAAGTTGCCCAATAATTTCAGAAGACCTGTCTCCATATGTGATCTCTATTGACTTACATATGTAAATGGTATACTTACATATGTAAATGGTAATATATATATATATATATATATATATATATATATATATATATATATATATATATATATGTACACATAGTATTATGTAGTATTAGTATTGAGAAAACTAATTTTGTTTAAAGTAATTTTCTCAGTATTTTTAAAAAAAACCCATTATTTTCATTAAAGTATTAGTAAAAAGATAAATAAAAATACATTTTAGTATAGTATCATCCCCAAAAAGCGTCAAAATAAGATTCTGCATTTTCTAGAACACTTCCATGTATTTTAATTCAAATGGAATCTGTTAAAATGGAGAAATCAAGAGAAATTGTCTTGATCACTTAAGTGGTACATATGACCAACCGTTGTTTACCAACAACTTAGGATTTGGAACTGAAAGTGCCAAGATGAATTTATTTTTCTGATGAGAAATACATAGCAAGAACTTTTTTTTTTACTGTTATAAACTTTTTATTTAATCGTATATTATACAAATATCATTACACGGAATTTGTTTCAGTAAAAGGTTTTTCCCGTAAAAAAAATCCATTACCGCTATTGGTTGCGAAGTGCATTTTCCGATAAACGCCCTAAATTCAACGCCTCGACTATTTTTCAAGTTCGACTTTCTCAAGCACGAGCTTGAAATTTTCAAGTCTCGTTTACGCATTCGCTCAAGTCAATTTTTCAAGTCTGACTTGACAAAGTCGAACTTGAGATTTCAAGTCGAACTTGACTCAAGTTCGGTTCTTGCATTCCACCCTAAATCTTGATCAAACACGTGTACGAGACGGGTTAAGCGAAATTAAAAATATCTAGATTTTACGTGAGTTTTACTAATTCTGTCACGTGTTTATACTAAAGTTTCAATCAAGAAAACTTTTAAAATCATTTTAATTTATTAGAATAACTTGTTCGTTTAAGATAATCAACGTACAACTTATATTATAAGGAAAATAAATTATCATAATAAAGGAACATTAATATTCCGTTCATTATTTACTACATTATATTTATAACATAATTCTCCTTTTCTTTATTTTCTCCAAGCCAAAAAATTAACGTAGCTATATTTCTTCAAAAATTTTACTTAAAAAAAAATATATAAAGATATATGCATATATCTAAATTTAAAAAACGGCAAATAAAAGAAAATGCATAAATTGATCAGTCTCTTGGCAGAAAGTGCTCTTTTCATTCCTTGCTATAACCTTTCACTTAAATAAGTCTTTAACTGTTTTTCAGAAATCTTCCATGTCACTAATGACAATAAAACTGTCGACAAAATCAAAGGTAAGTCATGTGTTGATGACAAATGGTCAGTATATTGCTTGTTTGGCACATGGTTACCATGGTTAACTTTTGATTGTATTTTTTTCGTCATCAGAGTCTAAAATTGCATAACAATGCGCTTTTGCATCCTTACACACAGTTCTATTTGCATCAAATTTTCACTTAAACTTTTCTTTTATTGTCCTAAAGGCATTTTCAAATTTTACTAACTCATTTATTGAGGTAACCTGTTCAAATGTAACTTCAAGTGCAAACCTTTAATGATGTAAATTCCATTTAGCTGAAAAAGAGGACTATCAAATAGTTTGTGATTTGGATAACATCCTTTACAAAACTATATCAGTTCTCAACTTTCTACCAGTTTTTAAATAAACTATTCTATGATTTTCTGGTGTTGCCTCTATTGAGCATCTTTCACAACCAAACTTTGCAGTGTGTCCCACTACACATTTAATAAATGCTTGTGCAGGTGCATCACAAAGAAATGAGAGAACACGAAATGGCAATTCAATGTCATTAATAGAAATTCCACGCTGCCAAATTCCATCAGCCAAAATTGAAAATTTATGGTTAATGTACAGGTAAGTTGTCAATATTTATGCCCACTTCAACAGACCTAATTTCTTTAGTGCTTCTTTGAAAAATTGATAAAATACCCTTTCGTTTGAGAATGAGAGCTTGATGAAGATAAATTGAAAGCACAAGCCAAAAATATATTTCCAGCTAAAGCTGCTTGACATTTCTTTATATATTCTTTTATATATGATGTTGAATTTGCTATCTTCATTTTTGTTAAACTGCTAATTTTACAGCATTAACTAAAAAAACTTGTAAAATGTTAAAATATAGGAAACAAACCTAATTATTGGAAAAAATATAAATATAGTTATATATCCATAATATTGCCATATTACAGATATACACACTATCATTTTATTGAGAATATTATAACATCCAACGTTTTTTTGCTTATATCCAACAAATTAATGTACATTATGGCAACAACAACAAAAAATATTTACCAGAAATATAGACATATCTAATATATTGCATAGGCTTGGTCTAAACTTTACATAAGGCAACAAATATATGAAAAGCAGTAACATTAAAGTCTAATACATACAAAAACTGTAATTACTTAACATATAAATGTATATTTAATAATATTTTTTTTGACAAATATTTTCCCCCAATGTACTCTAAGTATACTGTTGAATCTTCAAGAAAATACAAAATGAAGCAGCTGTTGTAGGGAACACAACTTTTCAATTTTAAATCTTCTTTACTCATTAAAAACTGCTCTACAAAAGTCTCTCCTTCAATTTATACTTTTTAAAATGCTTCAAATAAGTTCATAAAAAAAAACCGCTAATGCTATATTTATAGGATTTTAAGGAAGCTTCGTCAGTATCCACTTTCCGTAATTGCTTCTGCGCATGGCGATACTTATTACAGGCCTTCCCGTCGCGAATCCGTATTTTTAACTGGGGGCGGACAATGTTACGGAAAATATAAAAAAATGGCTGAAAAAATAAGCGAGCTACATTATTTTCAGTTAATTTATTAAATTTAAAAGGAACTGTTCCAATGCACAAAATGTCTAATGCAGTGTTTATTAAATATCATAAAATTTTAATAAATAAAAAAAAAATAATGAAAAACAATATTTTTCAGAATCATGAATGAATTTTATTTAAAAACGAAATCACAAAAGAAAAATAAACAACCTTTTAAATAATGCGAAAAAAAAGCCATTAAAATAATCATCAAATATTAGAAATTGTTATAAAAAATGTACATAAAAATATTTTTTAATGCTTTACAGATAATTTTAAAACCTTTAATGCAGGTTCCTTAGAGGACTTAGGTGAAATAAACAAATAATAATTTTTAAGAAATATGTTTGACAATATAACACCATGTTTCTTTAGTATTTTCAAGTTATAAATATCTGATATCATCATAAATATATTGCACAACGACTTTCTGCATGTCTTTTTTTTCTCAACTTCAAAAATAATGTAACAAAAAAAAACCCACTGAACATAGCAATCCAGAGGTACCCTCAATCCACCTCTGTCCATGGTTTTTGTGTAGTCTCCATAAAACTGAAAATAAAATGCAGTGTCAGTCAACAATTCATTTTCACTGACATCATCTTTTCTTGTAACATAGCCTGCAATATAAAACAGAGCCATTTTTGTACTCAGTGGCAAAAATGCTTCTAGTTCAGGTAATTGATTAATTATATCATAAGATTCTTCACTTCTAAAATAGCCACATTTTTGACAAATGCTCAATATCAGTAGTGTAATCTGAAACATCAACTTTTAATTCCAATAACAGTTTAGCTTTTTCAATGTTTAATTTTTCAACAACAATTTAAACAGTTATAAAATATGTTCCGTCTGAACCTTGTCTAAACTTACTGAATGCTTTTTCATTATAATCTGTTGAGAACTCTCCTAACATAACATAAATGAAATTGTTTTTTAACAAATGTTTACACATCTCTACTAACCCATAACAAGTATGCCAAATTGAAGAACTTGTATCTCTAGTTAGGGATTTTATTCTACGCCCTTGTTTACCACTCATATCTCCAAAATCAAGTAAATATTACAAATTTATGTCTACTTCTTCCGAAATAACTCTTGAATAAGTTTTGAAAGCAGCTATAGTTTCATCACAAAACACTTTTAAACAGTGTGATACATTTTGTCTTTTAATGGGTTTTGAATGTATAGCTACAAAATTTAGTCTAGATAATTTAATTAGCTGATCTTTTTCAAAATCAAATAAACATTTAAGGTCACTCCATTTAGCAGTCATATTTTGATTTTTTTCAAAATGCAATTCCTTTTTTTTTCTGCTATCCAGTTATTTCTGATGGATTGATTTCTGAACATAGCATACTTGCTAAAACAAAAAAGCATCCAAAAAAGATCATCCACCTTTTGAACATTTAACCATGATACCCAAAACAGTATTTGCTAACAACTTAGGATTATTTTCAGCTTTTCCAAATAGAGAACCACCATGGTAGAGAAGAAGAGACTTTACATAAACCTCATCTACCAATATTATACAATTCCTCTGATTCTCTTCTATATTTGAAAATACAGTGCTGATAAAATTAATATCTGAAACATTCTTCGTCCTAGATGTAATTTTTGTCAGTGTTTTTACACTTGGAAGTTTAAAATCTTTTCTTAACTGATTGTGTAGACTTGGAGATGTTGAAAAATAAGAATACAATCTGATGATTGTTTCTATATTATAAACTTTTTTACCTACTTCTGATGCATTCATAGATGCAATATGATCTTGTAATATCAATCTTTGATGATCAACTTCAATGTTGTTCAGATAGAGAATTGTTTCTTCCACTTTTGACCAACAATTAAGAGTGGTAATATGGTCTTTAGATAATGAAGAAATAAAGCAATCAACACCAGCATGAAAACTTTCAAATTTAAAATTGCTAGAGATATGAACAGCAAACATAGGTATTGTAATTATAGCGTTACTTGTGAATAATTGTGTGCGTAAAAGATGTCATTATAGCGTTACTTGTGAATAGTTATGTGCGTAAAGGATATGTCATTAAAGCGTTACTTGTAAATAATTGTATTTGTGAAAAGATATGTGTGAATGCCTAGGGAATGCCTACTTGTAAATAATTGTATGTGTGAAAAGATATGTGTGAATACCTAGGGAATTAACTTGTATATAAATTGTGTTGAATTTTACAAAGATACATCGGCGTTTACGCACAACTAAAAAACGATCTTTTTTATGCGAAACTACAAGCTATTTCGGCGAAATGGCGACTAAACTTGATTTAAAGTTAATTCCAGAGTTTAGTGGAAACGATCAACAGTCAGTTGCGGAGTGGCTGGAAAAGGTTGAATTGGTATGTAAAGTAATTGGTGTAACCGATCTGGCACGTGTGGTTCCTCTCCGTCTCACTGATGGTGCATTCGTAGTGTATCAACAGTTAACAGAGGCTGATAAAGAAAATTTTAAAAGAATAAAGGAGGCTTTGCTTGAAGCTTTTGCCGTTGATGCATTCACAACCTACGAGCAGTTTGTCACGAGAAAGCTGAAACATGGAGAAGCAGTTGATGTTTATTTGGCAGAACTACGAAGATTGTCTACCCTAATTGGTGGGCTACCAGACAAAGCGATCGCGTGTGCCTTTGTTGCTGGGCTCCCCGAGGAAGTTCGACGAATGCTGAGATCGAGTTCTCGTATGGACGATCTTACAACTGTTCAAATACTTGCGCGAGCAAGGACTCTGATGATCGAGGAACGGAACAACGGGATGGTGGAAAAATTTGCTGTAGCTGCAATGAAAAGTAGTGATCCGAGGTTGCTAGAAGATAAAACACAATCAGTGTGCTATGAGTGCAAACTTCCCAACCACTTTGCGAGAGATTGTCATTTAAGAAGACATAATTATCGAAACAAGTCAAGTAGAAGACGGGAGTCAAGCGATGTGCTGTGTTACTCGTGTCAAGAGTATGGACACATATCAAGAATGTGTCCAAAAAACGGAGTGAGGGAGAAGACGTCTGCGCCAGTTCTCTCCCTAAACAATCAATAATGGCGTTACCTACCATGCTCTTGGATATTAATGGTGTATTTCAGGATGTTCTAATTGACTCAGGGTGTACCTGCTGCATCATCTATAAAAAATGTGCGACAAAAATAACGAAGAAAGAAGTGAGCGTGGTAACTGTAAATGGACAACAACAGCAGTGCGAAGGTGTTAGCCAAACTCAAATCACCGCGCCAAATGGAAATACAGTGTGTGTGGAAGCACTTGTGGTCAATTTCAAACCGCTGGGTTTTTGTTTCATAATGGGTATGAATGGAATAGTGGCACTTGGTGGAGTATCGATTTCTGCAACGCGGGATGTTTGTTTTATGAAAAAAGAAGCATGTTTACTTGGTTTAAAAAGCGATTTGTCAATAGATGTTCATGATATGAATATAACGGCTCAGGATTTCACAGCTTCATTTGAAAAGAAAAATAGAGAATGGATAATTGCGTGGAAATGGAATACCAAACCTGAAAATCTGGTGAATAGAATTGCTGAATATACCATCCCCATCGGCATAAAACACGATTACGAAAAAGAAATTGAAGGGTGGATAGAGAAAAAATGGCTGCAAAAGTACGAAGCGAAAAAACACGGTCCAGTAAAAGGTTTGGTTCCACTTATGGCAGTGGTGCAGCAAAACAAAGGAAAAGTGCGACCAGTGTTAGACTTCAGGGAGCTGAACACGTTTATTGAACCATTTACGGCGAACACGGATGCATGTGCTGACAAACTTCGAGACTGGAGACGGCTTGGAGAAAATATTTCAATTATTGATTTATCATCGGCCTACATGCAACTCAAAATCAGCGAGGAACTCTGGGCTTACCAAACTGTTGTGTTCCGTGGACAGAGGTTTTGTTTAACACGTTTGGGATTTGGCCTGAACGTTGCGCCCGTCATAATGAAAGCAGTTTTGGACAAAGTTCTATCGCAAGACGAAAAGATCTGGAAGGGAACATCATCATACATTGATGATATTCTTGTAAATGAAGACATCGTATCAGTTCGCAGTGTACTTGATCATTTGGATATGTATGGATTACATTGTAAGCCGGCGGTTCGTGTGTCCGAAGGGGCGAGAGTTCTAGGATTACAAGTTGGAATTGAAAATAAGAAGTTATTTTGGAAGAGAGACAACGATTTTGGTGAAATTCCAAGTTCTCTAACGAGGCGAAAAATCTTCTCTTTATGTGGAAAAATGACTGGGAATCTTCCAGTTTGTGGTTGGTTGCGTGTAGCTTCGTCATTTGTTAAAAGGACGGCAAACGCCCTAACGAAAACATGGGATGAGAAGATACAATGCAATTTTGTTGAAAAAATGGTGAACGATATGGTAAAAAGAACACGTAACGACGATCCTGCCAAAGGAGTTTGGAATGTTTATGGCAACGAGGCAACAGTGTGGGTGGATGCTAGTTCACTAGCGCTAGGTGTGAGTATCGAAGTTGATGGCAATATAATCGAAGACGCTTGTTGGTTAAGAAAAGATGATACAACACATATAAACATGTCTGAACTCGATGCAGTAATCAAAGGACTAAACATGGGTCTCAATTGGAAGATGAATGTCTTGCATATTTGCACTGATTCGAAAGCAGTATTACATTGGGTCACCGATGCACTGACTGGAAAATCTAGATTGAAGACAAAGGCTTCAAACGAAATGCTGATTAGAAGACGGCTTCAGACCATTACGAATATTGTGGAGGAATACAAACTCAGAGTGGATATTAAACTAGTGCCCTCGGAGTCTAACTTAGCCGATGTACTTACTCGAGTGCCTGGAAGTTGGTTGAAAATGATCGATAAGCCCGCTGAACTTGCTGCAGGTGGAACGATTAGTGCTTCTCTATCTCCCAAAGAAATAAACCATGTTCATAAGTCCACGGGACATTATGGTGTGAAGAGAACATTGTATTTTGTTCGTAGAATTGACCCATCAGTAAGCAGGGAAGAAGTCAGGCAAGTGGTTGAAAAATGTGTAGCCTGTCAATCAATTGATCCAAGTCCGATAAAGTGGCCGAAAGGGAAGATCGAAGTAAAAGGGACGTGGCAACGGCTTGGTATGGATATAACTCATTATGAGGGGCAACATTTTCTTACCCTGATTGACTGTGGGCCTTCACGATATGCAATATGGCGCCATCTTAAAGACCAAACTAGTGCATGTGTCATTCAGGAATTAAACGAAATCTTTCTTGAACGAGGCGGTCCAAACGAAATTTTGACGGATAATGATACAGCATTTCGAAGCACATTATTTTCGCAATTTATGAACAAATGGAACGTTAAACTTCGCTTCAGGTGCGCTTACGTTCCTTCAGGGAATGGAATTGCAGAACGGTGCCATCGAACAGTGAAAAGAACGGCGAAGAGAGTTCCGTGCAGCATACCCGAGGCAGTTTATTGGTATAACGTCAGCCCAAAAGACTGTTGTAAGTCATCTACAGCACCCGCAAATAAA
>NW_028324300.1:26212685-26342685 GCF_058129835.1 Hydra viridissima | reverse complement strand
CAAACAATATGAGTTAGTTCAAACAATAGATGGAATGCTTGCCTATGTGCGTAATGAAAAGGATGAGGCAGAACATATAGATAAGAACTTACCATATATATTAGAAAATGTTTGTTATGTGCATGGCGATAAGCAGCTTGTTACCAGCTATAAAGAAGAGGTTAAAAAGTTTTTGACCAGCAAAAATGAAAGTGATGAGCAAGGAAGATTAAACTGCGAGATAAGGGCTATAAAGTTGTTAGATGAAGGAACAGTAGAATTAAGTTACCTTCAGCAAACACCAGGTATAAATTTTAAAGAAAATCATTTTGAAGGAGATTTACATAGGCTTGCACCTAAATTTGGTGTCGAAAGTGAAGGGAGGTTATTTGATGTTAAGCAGGAAATTTATCGTTTACCTGACCGCCTAATATACAATCTTGGCCTATATTACGGTATAGAAGGAGACAGTAACTGGGATATAGTGGATAAGTTAAACGGTGAAAAGGTTATTTCCCCAGAAGCAGCATTTAATTTAAAAAATGCAGTAACATTTGCTACAACCCTTAGATTAAAGACCTATTCTTTCCTTAAAGCCCAAACAGAGGATATGTCTATTTTTAGTAAATCTGCTGAAACCGAGTTTAAAGTTAAGGAGCAAGCCAAACAAATGTTTTTTTTATCAGAGGAAGATTTGGGCGAACAAGGTGGTCTTTTCCAGTATTTTTATACTGCTCTGCCATTACATGAAAGATTGGAGGCCTTCTGTGATCGATATAATTTACCGGCTAATGCAGATTGTCATGCTTTTTTCCTAAGTAGTGATTTTTACATAGATGATCATGCTAATAAAGGGCTCATCTATTATCGATTAGTGCAATATAAAAAAGCTATAACTAATATAGAGCAAGCATTAAATGACCCAAAATATTGCAATAACTTAAAATTAAAAAACATTTTAGGTAGGATATACCTGAGAGTTAATGACTATGAGAGAGCTATTGAACGATTTGATAATTGTTTAGATCAGTTAAAATTGATCTACAAAGAAGAACCTCATCCAGATGTGGCTAATTCTTTAAATTATCTAGGAATTGCTTACAGTGCTAAAGGACAATACGATCAGGCAATTAAATATCATGAGGATAGTCTAAGAATGATTAAACTGATCTACAGGGAAGAACCTCATCCAGATGTGGCTAGCACCTTAAATAATCTAGGTATTGCTTACAGTGCTAAAGGACAATATAATCAGGCAATTAGATATTTTGAGGATTGTCTAAATATGGTGAAACTGATTTACTAGGAAGAACCTCATCCAGATGTGGCTAGCACCTTATATAACCTAGGTATTACTTACAGTGCTAAAGGACAATAGTACCAAAATATCATAATATCATAGTACCAAATGATAAAGGAGTGTGGGGAATTGTCTAAAACTACTAGTGTAGAAAAACTAAATGATGAGATGGGTGTGTTACTTAAGGGCAATAAGGGAATTAAGGAGGAGTAATAACAGAAACACCTATAGAAAGCATAATTTTAAAAATGCAAGAAGAGACAAGAGAATACGTTAAAACTTTTTCTGCTAATAATGTAACTAAAGAACAAAGACAACTTAATCATTGCGTGTTTAAAAAAATTGAAAAATTAGTAACCCTAGAGTCCGAGCTAGAAGAACAGGAATTACATATATATTTCATGAGTGAAGGAGTGTCACCCAAGCACTTGCTGAATAGCGTATATTGTATGCATGCATTTGCTAGTTATGATCTTTATGACAGGCATAATGGGCAAAAAGCCCGTGAAATAAAACTCAGCTCTAAAAAGTTAGTAGAGCAATATGTGTTACATAGAATCAATGACAAATTTAAAGATAGTCAAAACTAATTTTGGAACCTTAAATAAGGATAAAATATATATAGAACTTGATAATTTTAAACTTTTACCAGAAATGTATACAAACATTATCTACCTATTAGGTAGGACTTATATATATCAAGGTGATAAAAATGATGGTGAGAAATATTTTGAATTATCAAAATGTTTAGGAGAAGAATTAGGACTTTTTGAAGGATATTTAAACGATAGAAGTGGACTTGGGGTAATAAAAATGTGCCAAGTGGAGGAATATATAAAAAAGAAAGAGTACCAACAAGCAGAAAGTGAATTAAATGAGGCTATAGAGTTATAAACAGTTATAAGTTAACAACACAACATATAAAAACGAATATAAGCCTATAGGAGAAGGAGAGTATAAGGAGGTTACCCCAACTAAGGATACTCATAATCAAGTAGAATGTAGTGAACGATTAGTTAAATGCTATGTGCAACTTATCATGCTACCAAATAACGAAGAAAAGCTTGCATCATATGTTAGTGAATTATTCAACCAGTTAATTAGCAGCGATGAATTTCCTGTTATATTAAAGCAGTTAAAGGATATTGCACCTAAAAAGATAGCCTCTATATGTAATAGCTTAGGACAAACGCTATTAAATTTATTTGACAAAAAAGGAGATTTTAAGGAAGCAATCATTAAAGAACTACAGTTGCCATTAATGAAAGAAGGTGATTTTACAGAAGAAACTGACTTATCATTCATTAAGCAAGTATTTACTTTGGCAGAAAGCAAAACTAGGGAGGGTGATTTTGCTAAAGCAGATACCCATAATGGCTTGAGTAAGGTATGTGAAAGACAGCTTAAACAAGAAGAAGTACAATTAGATCCTTTATTAAAGAAACAATTGGAAGATGAAAAATCAAAACATGATAAAATAATGGATGAAATAAATGAGGGATTAAATAGAGGAACCAAAAAAGATTTACTAGTGAGGCTAAACTAGATACCGAGATAGCAGCCAGTTCTTGCAGAGATAGAAACCGAAACTCCCAGTTCTTCTACTATTATGCCTATAACATTCCAAATTGTATCCCAACCTGCTAAACCACTATAGCTAGACCCTCAAGAGATATTGCCGGTATTTGTGAGCCAACCTCACAAATACCGGCAATATCTCTTGCGGGTCTAGAATTCCATATTTAAAGTTTGAGATTATTTTTCAATTTGTGATTTCAATGCATCAATTTCTTTTTTTTTGACTCAACAGGCTTTTGTTTGTTGCTGTATATAGTGCTTTACACTGCATCGCTTGTCTTACAAATTCTAATTACTCTCAATTGCTGGTTTTTACAGCTAATTTAAGTTTTTTTATTTTCACTTTCAAGATCATTCAACTGGCTACAGTAGTCTTCAGAAACTTTTTTAAAATTGTCGATTTCTTTAACTTTGCGCTTTAGAGTTTTTTTTTGATTATGAGATCTTTCATAAGATTTTTTTCTTTTTCAGATGGTGTTGATTGTAAAAATGGCTGAACATTTGTTTCAGATAATGGTGATATAAAATTTAAAAGCAAAAATTCTTCTTTCTTTTTCTTAGTGAGCAACCTAACTTTTTGAATCACTCTTTTTATTTTCAAAAACAAAGTAAGGTCATTTTTAGCAATTTGGAAACTGGAAAAAAAGTGTTGTCTAAAAACTGTGCAAACATCGGCTAAGCTTTTGTTTTCTAAATTTTGATACCAGAAATACAGATCTCTATTTTGTATTTCAAACAACTAGATATAAAAAAGTAATTATAAATCAAAGTCACATTAATAAGCGCTTTCTAAATACCCGTGTAGATAACTAGCTATAGGGTAAAGTAGGGTAATTTCGGCAGGGAGATTTTTTCGGCACCCCTTCAGATGACACCTAAAAATATTTTTTTATTAGAATATTAAAATTATAATTGGGTATTGTAGCAAGATAAACAATTTTCCTAAAAAACATTGGTTTAAACTTTTATTTTTACATTACAGGTACGTTAATTTATGATTATTAGCTTTTTCTTAACATTTTTACCTTTTTGAAATTGTAGGATGTTTTTTTCTTGGAAATTTTTACCAAAAGTTGCTATTTATAATCGATTCAAAACGTGTAAAATATGGTAATTGGTGAAATGAATCATTAAAACTAGCAGTAAATGCAGTTTTAGTTGATGGTTGCTCAAAATATTCTGCTGCTAAACAATATAAAATACCAAGGCAAACACTACATGACTATTCCTTAACAGGCAGCCACGTAAAAAGTGCATTAAAAAATATATATCTACTCATCAAAAGACGTGTTTGAATTACCTTGATGCTAAAGGTGCGATTAATAAACAACTTTTTGGAATGTGTCAATATAGTTATGGTGATCCTGTTGATCCGTATTTAAAGGATAATTGGGATAAATGCTGTAGATGGTGGCATGAAACATGTGCTGCTATATGTGGTGTTTATGCTAAAAAAAGTATTTACTTGTGATGACTATGAAACACTGATTCTTTAAAAAAAAGTTATGTCATATATTGATAAACTGTTTTTTAACTTTCTTAAATGAATTTCTTTTTAAAAAGTTTTCTTTGAGTTTTGTATTTTATTTTTTTATGTTTAACTATTGAAGTTATGTAAAATATTATTTTATAAACTACTTATGAGCTTATAAACATAAATTCTTATTTAAACAGAAATTAGAAATATACATCGAAATCATAGAAATTAGTAATCATTTTATTTACAATCTTACTTTAGAAGCACATTTTTCTAATAAGGTTTCTGTTTTGGGTGATATATTCATACTTTACTAAAATAGGTGGTTCAAAAATTATTAATCTTTGCAATTGTAAGGCCCTTATTTAAATGCCAATTAGGGTAACGAATTCCATTTAAGAGAAAATTACTTTATACAATGCAGATTTAAAGCTGTTTATATCATTTTAATTATATTAATGCGTTTTCAATGAACGTCTTAATTTTCAAAAGTATGCTGAATTTACCCTATCATTGTGCCGAAAATACCATACTAGGTCGCTAATTTCGTCATTTTCTAGTATTTTGTAAAACAAATTTTACATAAAACTTTGTAAGTTTGAAAAATTTTTTAAAGTATTATTTAATAGATAAATCTGCAGGACATCGATATGCATGATTTTTTAACGTTATTAAAGCACCTATAGTCTATAAACAACAAAATAGCTTAATACGCAGAAATTACCCTACTTTACCCTATAGGTTGAACAGAATACCATAATGGCGTCTAGGAAAAAATCGAAAAAATGACGGAAAGTGTATTTTTTAAATTTATAAGTCCAGATATAAAAGCAAATGGTTATAAAAACAAATATCAAATACTATAATTTAATAAGCCTAATATTCTTTTTTGAAGTGCTAGAATGCCAAAAAAACAATATTAATCCGCAAATTTACTTATCAAAATGTGTAAATTAACGTAACTATGAAGAAAACGACTTGAAAATTTTTTTGGCTTCTTTTTTAAGGAACTTTAAAGAATAACCTTCTCAAAACATTTTTGTTTAACATTTGCCAATGGTATACAACGGGCAATTTGGTTTGAAATTAGATAGCTCTAAAATATTTCTTGAAAAAGTTGCCGAAAAAATCGCGTTTATTTATATGATGAACTTCTCAACGCCGTTAATCGATGGCTCCGCGCAAAATCGGACTATCTGCAATCTCCGCCAAAAACAAAATTGGACTATCTGCATTTTCCGCTACTCAGGTGATTTAAGGCCAGTCCAAATTTTTATGGTAGTTCGTCCTACCTTCTACAACTCCTTTTTAAAAAAAACTGTTTTTGAAAATTTGTTGTCTAAGCTGAATAATACTTAGCAAAAGTTGGGCTAAGTTGAAAAAAATATTATTGACAAAAATATGGTGGATGACGCATATTGTCCTTAAACTTAAAGACGAATGTTTCAAAAAATAAGGGTTTAAATTGTTAAGCTTAACTTTTCTAGTTATCTATAAGCTAAAAGGCATCGATATTGAATCATATTGTTTTTTCATACTTTGATTCAGAAGGTAGGGTAGAAAATCCGACATTTAATAATTTCTTTCAACGACGTACAATGAAGTGTCGAGAGCTCGGTAATACTTAGCGATTTTGTTTTGAAAGGCTTTTTGATTACCGCATAAACAGAATGGTTTCTGTCGGTAGAAGTTATTCGTAATAAACAAAACAGAGCGTGTGGTCACCATATATACATATAAATATACATATTTATATGTATATATAGTGTTAATACAATTTATTATTTTTAATTGGTATTTAAAATTAAATAAATTTGGTTAATAAGTTTGCTCATTTGTTTTTATAATTTTTTAAAAGGTACTTATTTTTATGTCTGCATTTAGAAATAAGTTCAATTTTTTTTTATTTAGTAAATTTTCTTGATCTAAATAAGTAATAATTTCAAACTTTTTTGTTAACAAAACATACATTTTTGAGATATGTTATTGTAGGTAGGCGCAGTTTTTAGAATAGACCAGTTTAATTTAACTTAATATTTTTTCCTTTTAGTTGCCAAATATATTTTGACAGCATAGTCTCTTTTGAGTACTTTTCATGATTTTTTTTTTTATTTTTTAATGTACTTGATGGAACTTCCTGGTCAGAGAAATCAATTACTATTTTACAATGCTTACTATATAACTAAAAAAAAATTATTTACAAGTATATTTTATAATTATATAGAAATGTGATTTATTTTACTATAGGAGGATGGATCCTGCTTAAATACAACACATTGAAATTTGACTGATAGCATGTTTAGTTTGTATAGTAAAGATAGATAAAACTGGAGAAAATAAAGAAAAAGAAAATGTTTATTTAACAAGAATGAAAATTTTGCGAGAAAGAAAAAGATCTAGGTTGAAAATAAATAAATTAATAAAATCAGCAGTAGTCTTTAGTAGACTGTTGACAAAATGAATTTAACCAACTTGTTTGGAAGAAATAGAAATCGATTTATTAAATTCTTCTGTAGTAAAATTATTATTATTTGAAATACATTATAAATCAATGACAACAAATGCATGGTCATTAGTTGAATTAACAAATAATTTACATAAATTTATTAAAAGCAGCTAAATAAGTTTAAAGATTATGGCAATTGTGGAATGTTTATATACATCAAAATGAATTGGAAAAACCTTTGAGATTGGTTTTAAAAACATCTATTGGAGTAATAGTTTATATTCTAGTAATAAAGTTTTGTTAAATAGGATATGATTTGTATTGATTATCATTATTTAATTTATCATAATTTTTTATTTATTTTGTTTTAACAAAAATCATCCAGTCAATTGATTTGTTAATTTTTTGTTTGTTTAGATATTATCTAGATTATCTAGATATTGTTTAGATATTATATATATATATATATATATATATATATATATATATATATATATATATATATATATATACACACACACACACACATACATATATACTTGCTGCCAGTTTCTCTTTTTTCAGAATCGTCAAGAACTCTTTCTATTTTCTTGTTCTGTTTTGAACATTGAGCACTTTCTATTTTCTATGTTCTGTTTTGAACATTGAGCACTAATTTAGTAAAATACACTGTTACGGAAAAAGGTGTTCATGTAAAAGAAAAAAGGTGCTGATGCGTGATACTATATGAACACCTATTAGGTGTTGCCGTTAAAAGGTGTTGATGTAAAAAAAGGTGTTCTTGTTACATTAACACCTAATAGGCGTTGCTGTTAAAAGGTGTCGATGCAAATAAAGGTGCTCATGTTTAATAGGTGTTCATGCAATTACAACGCGTTTATGACGCACATATTTAATTATTTAAAAGTAAACACGATCTTCTTAACCTTTCTGTTTACTCATAATTAGCATGTTTTAACAAAAAATTTTGCAATTTAGTTTTATGAAAAAAAAGTTCCATGAGCGCTAATAATATATGTTTTATAAAACAACCTATCATTTTATATTATATACACATTAAGACTTTAAATATGCAAGCATATTTTATAACAAATAAAAATTATCAGTAAAAAACAAATTCATATATTTGAAATAAAATTTTAATACAAGTTTTTTAAGTTGTTTTTTAAGTTGTTTTTTTTAACTTTGAAAATATACTCGACTTCACCAGTTTTTGCAACTAAACGGTTGTCATGCTGACTAACAGAACTTGCATTAAAATGGTATAACAGATATCTGCTCTCCAGACATTTGATGAATGATTATCTAAAAACGAGCAAAAATTTTTATAATTTATCATTGAAAAAATATAATAATAATAATTACTAAGACATTCCTACTGTATTTCATTTTTAGTTCATTTCATAAAAGAAAAACTACGTAATGTTACCTTTTCATTAACTTTACTTTTTCCATCTGCAGATGATGAGAAAGAATTCTCAATAGAGAGTTCTTTCTCTTAAATATTTTCAGTCGGAAGTTCAATCTTTTGTTCAACCCATTGTTGTTTTCTATTTATTGTACCCCTGAATAAGCTAAACAAAAATCGTTTGAGAACAAATAAGATCTCCATAAAACAATTAATATACAAAATAAAAAAATCACACAAATACATTTATATACAATGTATAATAATATCTAACACTGCATTTATCAAATAGGTTCCTGAAAGGTTTTTGAAAACTTTTTCATATCATTTCAAATCAAAGATCCTTTAAATAGGCAAAAGTTTATACAAACAAACTTTAATTTTTTATAATTTCTTTAATAGTTTTATTTTTCCTTAACTATATGGTGCCTTACAATCAGTTGTTTTTATTTGTATGATTTATTAACTGATTTTAAGGCTCTTGTTTTTTGCAATGTATTAAATTAAACGCTACACTCAAAGAAGTGCCGACAAGAAGAACTTCAATTAAGTTTGCACAGGGAATAGAAAACTTTTCAACTGTAACTGCAAAATCTCCATTTTCATAGTGAAGACGAATCATATTCTATAAATAAATAAATCAAATAGATCAAAATAAGTTATTTTTGATGTTAATCAAAAAAAAAAAAAGAAGGCAGAACAATTTTAACTAAGTATAGTTTCATAAAAGATATATGCATTTAAAAACAACTTATATTTTATATTAACTTGTTTATTAATTACGCAAATCATACACTAAAAACAATAAATAATACAATAAATTATGCAATAATAATTATGCAATAAAACAGTTATAGGATGGAGTTTCAAGGCATAACAATAACTTTAAACTAAATAATCATTATTATTAATTTTACATTAAATGATTTAAGAAATTTTGAAAAAATTAAAATTGCTGTTGTGGTAGATTCATCATCATGTAGTACATTAAAGCTTGTGTTTTGGAGTTAGAGTTGAGAGAGGGTTGTAACAATAACTAAAAAATGTAGCTCCATAGGCCTTGTAAAGGGAATTCAAAAAAACTTTAACTTTAAAGTTAAACTTACCTTATCAGTAAATTCTACAAGTTTTTGACGACATCTAGCCACAATAAATTGAAATCCAATTGTATGTGAATCGGAAGAAGACATTATAGGATTTACCATCTTTACCAGATTAAGAACAGATGAATATCTCTTTAAAAATGGGGCCCATTTCATACAAATATTTCTTAGCGAATCTTTCATCAAAACTTGAACCTCTTCAAAGTCTAGTCCATTATCCTTGTACGGTGAGCTCTCATTTAACTGATACACTTGGAGCATTCTCTTGCTTTCATGATATACCTAAAAAAATATAATTTTTCACAGTTACCACTAATAAAATGAGGATACCAATAAGGATTTTAAGGAGATTTAAGGTGAAATTTCCCCAATTTTTAAGAAGATTTAACCCTGAACAGGAAAATTTTCATTAATAAATAAGGACAACTAAGGAGAAAATCATTACTTTTTACACATTATCTTTGTTTTCAAATAGATAGAAAAACGTCAAAAACAAATTAGGTAAAGAAATTCTTACATTTTCAGCTGATAAAAAGTAGGACTTAAATAATTCTAACTCTTTCAAAAATCCAACAGTTTCTCGTGCATTATTACGTTGCATGAAAGTTGTTTCCATTACAACCTCTTGTTCAAGTGAGGTTTGAACATTGTTTGAAATTGTAACAAGCTAAAGTGTTTTATTAAAATATGTAATAAACATTTATACAATCAAAAATATGTTAATTTATAAAACAGATATAAAGCTAATATGTGGTACCCAATTTTTTGTGACAATCTAGGAATTGCAATTTAAAAAGATTGGGAGCAAATAGATAATTGTAAACTTACATATGCCTCATTTACAACGTCTGATACTTCATTAACATTGCTTATAAGTCTTAATGGTTCATTGATATCACTGTCACTTACTGTTCTAAAATAGATTAGGACACAATAGAAATATATAATATGATCATAAAATTAAAAAAAACTATTAAATTGAACAAGCATTGATCATCCATATCACATTTTAAAAATCCGGAAAACTGATTGCGTAAAATATCTGGAAAAATCCGGAATATATTTTCCATTATTTTCTTCTTAATCTTGCTTTGAAAGTAAACAAAGAAAATCAGGAGAAATTAATGAAAACTGACAAACTTTTCATCTTTTTATAGATATTTTGTTTAATTAGGTTTTAATTTTTTAAAGATTTTTAAGGAGGAGTGGAAACACTGCAATAAAAATATATCAATTACATAAAAATATATCAAATACATAATAATCAAGTATATTTATATAAAAAAAAACCTCTTCATTGCCTTTGACACAGTAGCTTTTGCATATTTCTTTCGCTTTTCAATGACAGAAGCACAATTCATTTTTCTTCTATAATTTTTGAACCTGTCAATAATTCTTTGGTGGAAGCATTTCTAGTAGTAAAAAAAATAAATTAACGTTTTTCTTTTCTAGTCAATTTAATCGTGTATTGTTTTGTGTAGTTTCCATTATTACTTAAAACGATATTAAAATATAAAAAACTTAATAATTTATAATTCAATTTATAATTTATAATTTTATTAAAATTTTATTCATAATATATTAAAAATCACATGTTAAGTTTTTTAGATTTACTCAATTTATTTAAAAATCATAACACGACTGTAATAAAAATTTTTTATAATAGTTATAATAAAACTTTACATTTTTTCAGCAAGGATAAAATATTTTTAAACAACAAAATATTATAATTTAATTTATTTAATTCAACCACTACACCACAGATTAACTCACTGAATATTGAACAGCTTTGAACTCTGGATACTTTTCTTGAATAACCATCACCAGCTCATTTAACTGAATTCCATTTATATATCTATGATATTAAAAATAACTAATTTAGTTTAAGAACTTAGAGTTAAAATATTTAGATAAAAAAATCTATATAATAGAACTAAAAACACACGGATTTTGTTGATCAACATATTCCAATACTTTATGAAAAATGATCCCAACCCAGTGGTTCATAAATTGACCATCTGCTACTATTGATTTGGCATCAAGTATCCCACATGTAAGTCTTGCTTCCACAATTGCATCTGTTGGGATTTCAAATTTCAAACCTGGCCATTGTTTTAAAGAAATACTTTCATTTCCCACAACTTCTTCTGATGATTTATTTAATGCTAAACTTGACACTTGACGTTCCAAAAAAACTAGTTTCAAATTATTATTTTTAACTAAAAAATCGAGGGTTTCTCCATCATCTATTTCTGCACCAGAACCATCATACAATTGTAGCAAATTACTGGACGAACATGGGAACTTATTGCCACATTTTGACAGCAAATCAGAATATGATGTGTATAGAATAACTTTAATTGTGTCACCTTTTTGTACATTAATTGATTGCATCTGCAAATATCAATGATAATATATAACACAAAAAGTAAATTATTTTTTTATTAGTATATAATTAACTAATTAGTATTAAATTAGTATAAAATTAATACTATCATTAATATTAATTATCATTAATATAAGATATAAACATCCTGACCTACCTGCTGGCTTTATAAGAGGGTAATAGGGAGGATGCAGAAGTTTGCCAGGGCCCTGGGTTTTTTCAAGGGCCCAAAGAAAAAAAGTGACAATACATAGTTACTAGTTTTGTTTAATTTTGAATTAAATAAATTATAAACATAAAAGGCAGAAATAACAACTCATGAAAAATATTCATATGATAAATAATCGGACAATAAACTCTTTTTCTTTTATTTCAACAGATTTAGATGCACTTGATTTAAGAGAAAAAATGTCATGTAAAGAAAATGAGTTTTTATGATGCTCTACAACATATGAGTTAACCAAAGGAAAAAATGATATTGCTATTTCTTGGCACATTGCATACCAAACATTGTTAATAGACATCAAATAATTTATTTTAACAGCTTTTTCTTCGCTTAGAATCAAATAAGAAGATACTGTCAACTGTTTTCCCTGGACTGTTAATTTTTCTGTATGAAAAATTGTGTTCAAATATGGTTTAAACGGTTCAAGAAGTACTTCTTGAGCATGACGAAGAGATATCTTTGCATATGAGATAGATCCTGAAAAATAAAATATTTGTATTATATTGCATGAAAATAAACAAATATGTGATTCATCAATTATTATGATAGCAGCTTACCTGGAACAATATCATCAGTCCTTTCAAGAAGACGTCTACAAGTTTCATGCATTTGAAATCTTTTTGAAAATGAATATATAGGGTTTTTGAATTGATGACAAACTCTAGCTAGCTTTTTAAAAATCTGATGCCGTTGTTCAAAACGCATGCACCAGAAAGTTTTCATTGTTCCCATGTAGCTTGAAAGGTCAGGATAGTGAGTGATGAAATGAAGCTTTGCTGCTACTCTTGTGCCATTATATAATGTTTTGATATAGTTAATAAGTTGTGGAATAAGAAAATACAACGATTCAATATGTTCATTACAATGGCTATTTAAAATCAATAAAATTTCACAATGGATAATCATCATATCCCAATAAGGTGCATCTTCATCATTGAAATTATCAAAAAGAAACAATGGCAAACACAATGAAATGGTTAGCATTTCACTAGCAGTAAGTGCCAGCTTTGATGTCATATAAGTTGACGTCAATATTAAATTCACTGGCAATTTTACATCTCTTAGCAATAAATTCATACCAATCAATGTTAGTTTTCGCTTGGCCATGTAGTGATTCAAAAATGTTGAAATTACAACATGGCTTATTCCTTCCAAAAAATCATGCATGAAATCACTTGGGAAAAATGCAGGTAAAAATACATACGGTAAGTGTAAAAACGGAGATAACTCCAAACATCCATGTTGTTGTTTAGTACTATCAACAATATAAGATTCATGAGTTCTTTGAAATACATTTGTGTTTTCCTGTCTAACACAGAAGTAACAATGTCTACATATGTATCCACTATGAAAATGTGATTGCAAACCAAGAAGCGGATGAGCTGTTAAATTGTCAGCAGCCATAAAACATGCAATAACATGATATTCTTCATCATTTACAAAAAATGCATTAAATAATAAGTTGAACAAGTCATCAATAATTAGCTTAAAAAACTCATTGAGTGTAATTTTTTTAACCACTTTAAAATTGCACAATGAAGCTAAATGATAGTTGCTCATTTTAGATCCATTATTGTTTTGGTTTAAAATAGAAAAATAAATGACTGATATTTTATGTATACCCCTGCTGGTACCTATTGGGTTACATACCTCTAACTCATCAGAATACAAACCAATGTATACTGTTTTGGCTGGATCTGAAAATGGCAGGATAGAACTTTGAAAGTAGTTTGATTTTGAAAAAGATAAAGAGTCCGGGTGCAAAATTATTTGACCCTTAAGAATACTTTTTAGGTTTTCTCCTAGAGGCACATGATAAAAAAAATCCTCACCAACAGTAACTTTCACTGCTTTTACATGACCCAATTTACCTAAATAACTATCAAACTTATCTGGACTCATACAGTGTGATAAACACAAATCAATACTGTTGTCTCTTTGAAGTTTATACAAGAAAGATTGGGCATATGGGTTGTGAATTGATATGCCAGCCTGTTGCAAAAAACTTTTAAATGAGCTACATACGTCACCCAATATAGCTTTAACTGAATCACCGTGTAGTAAAAGTAACTTTTTTGATGTATTTTCAGAAACCAAATGATAATTCATAGTTATCATAAAAAACTTTTTTATTTCATCAAACATGTCAAATATATCAGTGGACTGGTCTGCATTTTTGTCACATAACTTTGTATCAATACAAACTGGCAAATCCAATTGAATAGGTGATTCAATCTGATTCTGTAAAATATTATTTTGTCGTTCATCTTGATGCCTTCTATAAACATGATTTTTAGCAACTACATAGTTTTTAAATTCAGCAGAACAAAAATGGCACGGTATTCTAAAAAATATTACAAAAATTAAAATGTTATAATTAATGTTTGACAGTTGAATGTATAAAAGTTTGTAACTTACATACATACATATATATATATATATATATATATATATATATATATATATATATATATATATATATATATATATATATATATATATATATATATCAGGCGCGGATCCAAGAATTTGTAACTGTGTGGCCAAATTTTATTTTCACGGTTGAAGATACGATAAAAAATCGATATTTTAATATTTTTTTCACGGCATTTATTGATTGAATAAAACGTCGGTAACGTATAAGAAGAACCGTTGTGGCTATGGCAGGAATCTCTATAGCCAAAATCCGTAAATTACGGCAAACAAATTTAAATTTTTAGGAATATTTCTTAAGCGAAAAAACCCAAAACTAACATGGCTGCCGTTAAATTTAAACTCTGTGGCCATTGCCACAATGGCCACCCCTTAGATCCGCGCCTGTATATATATATATATATATATATATATATATATATATATATATATATATATATATATATACATATATACATATATATATATACATATATATATATATATATATATATATATATATATATATACATATATACATATATAATACATATATATATATATATATATATATATATATATATATATATATAACTTTCAATTAGATAATAACTTTTTAATTTTTACGTGTATGTGCATGTGTGTATATATTTTATGTAAATGATGAAAAGTTAAAGTACTTTTGTCCATAATGGATTCGATGGTAGTGAGATAGCAAATTGCCAACGGATTTGCATCTAAATGAACACTTGACACAAGGAAAAGCCATTGCAAATATTTTTCGCGACAAATGACAAAAATTTTATTCCAAAATAAGCTTTTTCTTCGTTCGCCCTAGGAATTTATTTTTAAAGCTTTATGTTTAAAAAGGTGTCGACGTCGACACCTTTTTACGTGAACACCTTTTTTTTTAACGCTAACACCTACTTTCTAAACAGTTTGTATTTTTTTGTCTTCAACACCTATTACGTTAACATAAACACCAATATAGGTGTTCGTGTTCGTATTATCAACACCTTTTTACGCTAACACCTTTTTTTTCAGACACGGACACCTTTTTCCGTAACAGTGTACACTAACACAATTTACATTGTGTTAGTGTATTTTACCAATTTAAAAAATCTATTGCAAATAATAAGTATTCAAGATTTGAATGATAAATAATGTGGTTTGTTATAAATCATTATATTATATACTAATTCATAACATGTTATGAACTCATGATATATACTCAAAAAATTAGAAAACTTTCTTGTCGGACTTTTTTAGTTACCGCTTTATTATAAACGTTTAGAAAAATCCCGCGGGATCTAAACGGCACAATTTTACGTCACCCTCAGATAAACGAAACAAACCCGAAATTTACGGAGACTGGCCTTAAACTACATGAGTAGCTTTATTTTTGAACTATCTGCATTCTCCGGGCGTTCAAAGTTTTTATTGCATGAAATTATGCGCCTAGTCTAAATGTGATTTCACGACAAATGGCAGATCTGATGATAAAAGTTGTTAATTAGAAGACAGTAATTGCATTATTTTCCATCTATTCCTGAGATATAAATCTGTTTAAGTTTAAACACAAAGTTTCACTTGCCACATTTGATTTTGTTTAGAAGTAATTATTTTAAATAGTTATATGACATGGTATGTTAATGCAAATGAGAAATTTACAATATTTTTAGAACATCATTTTAGCAGCTAAAATAAGAACAGTCTGCATCTACTTTAATCTCAAGTCTGAACTTAGTAAGCGTATACACATCGTGAATTGATCAAAGTGTAGCTGATCGCAAAACCAATTTTATGTATTCAAATTTAATTTGAAATTAAAATGCTGCTGGATTAAGAAAACGTTTTACAGTTTTACGAGGCTTATTCGAAAAATTGTTTAGTGTTTTTCAAGTTTGTCTATTTTCAACAGAAAAAAAAAAAGTAGTGTTACTGTGTTATCTATATTATATAGGTATACTATATAGCATATAGAAGTCAGTCATGTTTTGGTTATATGTGAAAATAACAAGTTGGTTTGTTTAGCTTCAAAAATTAATTAATTCAAGTGTATTATTGCTATCGTCAAATAAAATATGTTAGATCTTAAAAATATGTTAGGACTACAAAGTTATAGATGTTTTTAGATAAGTTAAATTATAATTTCTAAAGTTAAAAGTTACCTAAATGTGACTATAATTTAAATTCAAGTAATTAATATTGTCTATTACAAATGCGATGATTTATTATATTGGATATACTGTAAAAGTAATAAAAGCCTGATATTCAGATCAATGTGCAAGTTAAGAATATGTTTATTTAAAACAGCAGTTTTTTGTTATTTTGTAATTATTCTTTTATAGAAAAAATACAGCTATTTTTGATTGTATCATAGTTATTACTATCATAGTAAAAAAGTTACAATCCTTTTTTTTATATATCATTACATCCCAAAGTCTTGGATATGTAAAAATTATCAAATATAATTGGACCAAAACTGTTTGATCATCACTGCAGTTGAGGTGATATCTGATTAAACCAATGTTTAATGGTTTAGAGCTCAAATCCAACTGAACCTTAGGTCCAGTTTGATTTTGATCCTAATTATTGATAAAACAAATTTAAGAAAAGTTGGAAACCATAATGTTTAATACTCATGCATGAGTTTTTAACTAGTTTGTGCTCAGTTAAGTAGCATCTCCAAAAAAGAATGGTTTTAAGTAGACAACAAAGAAAACTCCACATAGTTTAATTGCTTAATGAACAAAAAATAGGTTAATAACAATAATTTTGTTAGTTAAGATCTAGGTTACAATATATTTATATTTATATATATATATATATATATATATATTTTATATTTTATATCATCATATGCATGTGTGTATATATACGTGTATATATATATATATATATATATATATATATATATATATATATATATATATATATATATATATATTTTCCCTGATATTTACCTATTTATCATTTTGAAAAATGCTCTTCAACTGCAAAAATATAAACAATAATACAACCCACATTAAATATATCAAGCGAAGTTCATAAAACTATCTGCCAAATAAACTTTTAGATTACTTGTACTATATACAACTTATTTAAGTTATTTAAGTTTGATAAAGAGTCATCTTTTCTGATTTTTCTAAAATTTAACCTAATTTCCCTGAAATCCCCTGATTTTTTTGAAGATATCCGAATTCCCTGACATTTCCCTGATTTGGCAGATATCCTGTATATATTTATATCCAGATCTTGCGTATAAAAACCACTTAGCAACAATGCAACGTAACATAAGAATTAAATTTGATCTAAAGTTATTAGTCACAACAACAAGGCTAAATAAAATTGACAAAGTATGTATTATGAATTTAGCAATTAGTATGTAACATAACAATTTTTTATTACATATGCTATGTTATTATTAACAACAACATAAGTTAATTTTAACATATTTATCCTAACTAAAATTACTTGATTACTCACAAACTTAATCAAGTTATGATCAAGGTTTTGTGTTTAAATAATCGCTATTAATAAATGTTTAAATAATCGCTATTATTTAAAAAATTGTAGAACTTTATAAAAAACTTTTATAAAGTTCTACAACTTTTTAAATAATAAATTTTTCAGTTTTTTAAATAAAAGAATTTTTTCGGGTGCATAAATTTTTGGTGGTGTTTCTTTAAATAACAAATATTTAAAGAAACACCACCAAAAATTTATTCATCCGAAAAACGCAGATAGTCCAAAAATGTATCTGGCAAAAATGCAGATAGTCCAATTTTGTTTTACGCGGAGATTGCAGATATGCCAATTTTGTTTTAAACGGAGAAAGCAGATAAACCAAATTTGTTTTCCGCGGAGATTGCAGATAGTCCGATTTTGCGCGGAGCCATCGATAAGTTTTTATTAAAATGTTTTCAAAAAGTAGCGGCAAATGGATAACAAAACTTACGGTTACATATCGTTGCAGTTGATACGAAAATAAATCTTAATGGATTTACTTTTGTAATCACTACAATAAAATTTAACTCTGACAAACACTTTTGTCTGAGTCAAACCTTTATTTCATTTATATACTTATGTAAAAGTGAATATGATCGAAATAAATCGGCCTTAAAGCTCAGAAAGGATCGAAATAATATCATCATATGAGTTACAGATCATCTCCTAATAAAGCTAGTTAAGTGAGAACCTGTTAAGGTGAGTGTTCCATCATTATCCGCAAATTTATTAAATGTAAACAGGCGGAAGCACGAGTTGGAATAAGTGGGTATAAGTATGTGGAACACTTTTAAAAAAACGGGCCTAATTAGGGACTTTCATTAGGGGTGATTTCGAAGTATGAGATTTCGGTAAAATCTTCATAGGGGATAAATGAATCCATAATTATAACATAAAAAAATTTAATATCTGTTTTTTGAAAATAAAATACAATGGATGATACTTTACTTTAAAAAAAATGTATAAAACGGCTTACA
This sequence comes from Hydra viridissima, assembly GCF_058129835.1. NCBI lineage: Eukaryota > Metazoa > Cnidaria > Hydrozoa > Anthoathecata > Hydridae > Hydra > Hydra viridissima. Next base: position 26,323,883 of record NW_028324300.1, on the reverse strand, counting down.
GACCATGGCTTATCAAGTGGCACTTTAGATGAGTTACATATCAGAATCAATAAATTTAAACTGTATCCATCCCTAACTGAAAAACTAAAAAGAAATACAGAAAGAATTTTAGTATTTAAATCTTTCTTGGACCCTACAAATATCCCGCCTTTAACTGCTCCTTGGACTAGTAACGGTTGATTGTATCCTTACATAACTTTCTCTATGTTTAAAAAGTATGCTTCAAATAAAAGAGAAGGCAACAAAAAGGATATATTTTAACAAGCAGAAAAAATGTGACTGTTAAAGCTTTAACAGATTTTAGTTTACCTGATGCGTTGTTTGTTAGAGGACTTATAAAAAAGTTTTACGAAGAACAAATTCGTCTTGCTTTAATTTTATTTAAAAACAACTTTCCACAAAAAGCTGATTGTGAATGTCCTGTTGGTTTCACTGGGCTATGTTGCCATGTTCTTACATTGTTATCATTTTTAAAGCACTTTTATGAAACAAAAAAAAAATTATTATCCCTTACTTGTACCGAATATATGGTAAAAAAAAGTTTGAATCCTATTGGAAAAATGTGAAAGAAGGACTTAATGAAAGTGATTTATTTAATAACTGCTTTTTAAGGTATTTAAATGATGGTTTATTATCTGTTACAATATTATGATACGATAATTTTGTTGATAATGAAAATATTTTTTTGTTACTTTCGACTTCTCTTAGTAATTTATTCTTTGATTTTTGGAGGAATTTTACTTTTATTTGTAAGGTTTTATTTTCATTTTCTAGTCTCTTGATTTTTTTATTAGCTTCTTCAATTTGTTCTTTTAATGATTTGTTTTTTAGTGAATTAGATAACATAGAATTTAACTACGATTTTGAAAGACGACGCTTAAGTTTAGGAACATATTTTGAAATTACTTATTAGTAGGAGATTATTCTATTAGTAGGAGATGCACAATAATGGTAGGAGTTTTTTGATGAATTAGGTTGTTAACAATATCTAATTTTTTTTTATACGAATTCAATTTTTGTTTATCAAAAGGTGTTGGTTCTTTAAGTCGTTTAAATCGAATAAAACATTTATTATATTTATTTTCATAAATAATATACTGAGACGGTAAGACAACAACATCGGGTAACGAGTTGAAGTGTTCCCTTTTACCTGAACTCCAGTATTCACAACAAATGTGTCCGTTCTTCCAATTCATGCCTTTAGTTTTTAAGATCTTTTGATATTATGTTTGAAGATTTTCATTTTTTGGTAGGGAAAAATACTTTATTTTAATTCCATCTTCTGTTTTTGTGTTAACGTTATTGTAACTTAAAGATGAAGAACAAAACCATTTCATGGTGTTAATTCGTTTTTAATACTATTTATTTTAATAAGAACTATCTAATATTAGACTTGCAAAGTCATTTACAAAAATCAAAACAACAAAAAACGCTTTAAAAACAACCTTAAACAAAGTCGCCATTTTGTTCATTTATCCCCTATGGGAAAGTCATACACTGAAACCGCGCTCTATTAAAGTCCGTAATTAATTACAGACGCAATACTGGACAGGAACAAAGGCAAATTAGAATAAGTGCGAGTTGCTATAAGCGCGTTTTGCGCATTGGTTCAAATTTATCATATGCATAGTTATCAGATAGCGTGGAAGTCTGTCACCTCCATATACAACTAAAAAAAGGTTTGTTCACATTCAACATGAATCTACAAAATAACTAAAATAATATCTTTTTCTGCATGTGTTAAGGTTTTCAGCCAAAAACTGTTTGCAGATATAAAAAGTGAACATAACAGGTTTTTTAAGTACCAGATGACGTATCTGATGACGAAACATTTGTTTTACTTTCATCATTGTTTCTTTAGCTTCCACAGAATAGCATTGATTATGTCTGATTCTAATACCACTTTAACTTTTGATTTGGAACACATTTGTAAGTAATTGGTTTTGTTATCTTTTGGCAGTCAAACATGCATTTTGCTATACCGATGATTTGGAGGGAACCAAAAGATCATTACAATGACTGCAATTTTTGCGCTGTTAATACTGCTGGATTTTCGTCAAAAAATAAGCACCAAATTGTGTACCCGAATTTGGATTCGGCCATGAGGCCTGTTCCTCATGACAGCCATCTGCTCATTCCAGCACCACCAGCTGATGGATTAGACTCTGTTAAAGACGAATGTGTTGTTGATGTTGACTTTGATCCACATATTGACGGCAAAGAGCCCAAAATCTTCACACAAGGTGAACTGAATGATTTGGTTAGAGACTTGTCCCTTTCCAAGAAAAAAGCTGAACTTTTGGCGTCAAGACTGAAAGAAAAGAAGTTGTTAGCAGTTGGTGTCAAAGTATCCCACTTTCAAAAGCGCAACAACGAATTATCTAGGTTTTTCACCATTGATGGACCCTTGTGCTACTGCAATAATGTCAATGATCTTTTTTGAAAATTTATCCCAAGCGCATTCGCCTTGTGATCGGTATAGCAAAATGCATGTTTGACATCTTCTGGCGGCCAAACATACATTTTGTTGTGGATCACGATGATGGTCTTTTTCTTCTACTCTGATTCTTTAAATAAATTTAAAAACTTTTGATGCATTGAATACTTCTCTAACATGCAGGAATATTCTCACTTTTACTGTGAATACCATCTTTTGATTTTAGTCAATATTTAATACTTCCAGCGGTTTCTTCAATGTATCGTACTACGCTCAAAATTTCACTTTGTTTTGTCCTTATTTTTTTGTTTGGTTGTGTTTAAAAGTATTCTAAGATGCTGTATATCATCAACATAAAATTTAAACTTGATGTGAATCTCATTTTTGTTCCTTTTTCAAATTTCATATAATTTCTGTTTCCTTAAATGAAACACTACTTCCTTTTAGGTAATCTTTCAGCCACTTGTTACGTATGAGGTCGCGATGTCAAGCTAATACTTGTTTGCTGTCAAAAATATCAAAAACTTTATAAAGTTCCAAATATACTCCCAAAGAATTATCTCTTTTTGCAAAAGATTTTTTTGATTTCACAAATCCCGTAAAGAGATTCTCTGGAAGTTTTTTTATGACCATATATAACTTAAGCTACGTAAAAATTTTTAAGAGTAACAACTTTACTTAGTTACAATCTATTTCAATTTAAAGACGTCTTATGTTTGCACTTCATTTTATATTTCATTTTCACCATAGCTCAAAAATTTACTAAAAGATTTCTATACATTCGGACCTTTAGTCCCAAAAAAATGTCTTTTACAAAAAATGCGATGAAACTTCAACAAAATGATCTCAAAGATCTGTTTTCTACAATTAATAGTAGCTTAAGTTACTCTGTTCACTCATTAACAGACACCTTCAAGCCTGATCTAAAAAGTTGTTACATGGAACCAAACAACAACAATTATCAGAGGATTTTTTTTGGGTTTATTCATACTACTTGATTTAGCTAAAACATTTACTTCCACGAGACGTCTCCGAAACCTGGAAATCATAAAGCGAAACCACGAAATTTTTATCATTTTCTTAATGATTGATCAAATTCATTTCATTTTAAGGTAACGTCACTTTATTCATAATTTACCGTGATTATTTGTAACTCTGCGTAGTGATCGTTGATCCGTTTTAATCGTTCTTGCATAGATGCAAATATTCCATTTTTGAATATGTTGGGGCAATGTTTTGTTGCGAGCACTAGGGGATACTCACAGTCGGGGGTTAATACATCCTCATCTAACGACCGAGGTTTTGCGTTTGAATTATAAATATTTACACTTCTCCAATTGATTGGTTATTACCAAGCATAGAGACCCCTAGATCTATGAGCTCACAAGTTATCCTATTCCTGCTAGTTTGAGGTAGATGATTAGGCTAAAAAGCTTATTTAGAAGTAAAGAACAACTCTAACTTTAGGGAATGGTATTGAGTAGTATCTATTACAACATTACCTTCTTGATCTTTAATCGTTTTATCATCGCATATTTGGTAAAAGTCTCTTATTATTTCTAGCTTCGTTTCTGTGCTAAGATTTTCTTTCTCCAATAAACAATGTAACGGTGTCTTACCTTCATCATTTTTAACATTAGTATTAGCTTTTTTAGATAGCAATAACTTTATAGCCTCCTTATTACCTTTATAATGTGCCATATGCATAGGTGTATCTCCGTCATACATTGCTTGATTAACATCAGCACCTTTCTCAAGTAATAATTTAACAATTTCCTGATTAATAGGTTGACCACCATAACCTAAAGAGTAATATAAAGGACTAGCTTTATTTTGGTCATTGTCAGGTTTATTGATATTAGCGTTTCCTGAAATTAAAGCGACCATTTCTACGTCTCCCTTAACTATTGCTCGTATTAATGGTGTAGTAGCAGTAGTCATAAGTGGCATATAATCAAGATCAACCCCAGCAGTAATCAATTCCTGTATCTTACGTTTATCGCATTGTTCTACAGCTCGCCATAATTCAATGTTAAGATAGCTCTCTCCTGTTAATTCAATTAACTTTTTAGATATTTCTTGAGGAACTGAAGAAGAGTTTTTGATAAATAACAAAGTGGTATTTATAAAGTTATTTGTTATCAAGTTTATGTAAGGATGATCCTTAAAAATAGATATCATCTCCAATGCTTGGTTGCTATAGTTTATTGCCTGATCATATTGTCCTTTATCACGATAAGCATTCACTAAGTTATTTAAAGAGTTCGCCATAAGTGGATGAGGTTCTTCCTTGTAGATCAGTTTCATCATTTTTATGCTGTCCTCAAAATACTTAATTGCCAGATCATATAGTTTTTTAGCTCTATAAAGTAATCCTTGGTTATTTAAAGTGAAAGCCATGTCTAGATGAGGCTCCTCCTTGTAGATCAATTTCATCATACGTATAGAATCCTCATAAAACTTATTTGCCTCATCAAATTGCCTATTATTATAATTAGCCAATCCTAGGCTATTTAAAGATCTAGCCACATCAGGATGAGGTTCTTCTTTGTAGATCTGTTTCCTCATTTTTAGGCAATCCTTATAATACTTAATTGCCAGATCATACAGTCCTTTATTGTGATAAGCTAATCCTAAGTTATGCAAACAGCCGGCCACATGTGGATGAGGTTCTTCCATGTGGATCAGTTTCACCATTTTTAGACTTTTGTCAAAATAATCAAACGCATGATCATATTGTCCTTTAGCAATATAAGCATTCCCTAGGTTATTTAAAGAGTCAGCCACATCTATATTAGGTTCATCCTTGTGGATCAACTGCAGCATTTTTAGGCTGACCTCAAAATACTTAATTGCCTGATCACATTGTCCATTAGCATTATAAGCTTTTCCTAAGTTATTTATAGAGTTAGCTACATCTTGGTGAGGTTCTTCCTTGTATATCAGTTTTACCATTTCTAGGCCATCCTCAAGATACTTTATTGCTTCATCGTATAGTCCTTTATCATGATAAGCTAACCCAAGGTTATTTAAAGAGGTAGCCACACTTGGATGAGGGTCTTCCTTGTAGATCTGTTTCCTCATTTTTAGGCTAGCCTTAATGTTCTTCGCTGCCTGATCAAATAGCCCTTTATGATAATAAACTGTCCCTAGGTTATTTAAAGATCTAGCTAGATCTTGATGATGTTCTTCCTTGTAGATTAGTTTCCTCATTTTTGCACTATCCTCAAAATATTCCATTGCCTGATCGTATTGTCCTTTTGCGCTATAAGCCAACCCTAGATTATTAAAAGATCTAGCGACATCTGGATGAGGCTCTTCCTTGTAGTTCAGTTTTAACTGATTTAAACAACTATCAAACCATTTAATAGCTCTATCATAATTATTAACCCTTTGGTATATCAATCCTAAAAAGTTTTGCAACGTTAAGTTTTCAATATATTTGGGGTCATTTAATGCTTGTTCTAAATTACTTTGAGCTTCCTTATACTTAACTAATCGATAATAGATAAGTCCTTTATTAGCATGATCATCTACATAAAAATCACTGCCTTGGAAAAAAGATTGACGATCTGCATTAGTCATTAGTTTACATTGAGCACAGAAGGCCTCTAATCTTTCATGGAATGGCAGTGCGGTATAAAAATACTGAAATAGACCACCTTGTTCTTTCAAGTCGTCCTCAGATAAGTGAAATATTTGTTTAGCTTGCTCTTCAATATCTGAATCGTTTTCAGCAGATTTACTGAAAACAGACATATCCTCTTTTTGCGCTTTATGGCAAGAATAAGTCTTTAACCTGAGGGTAGTAGCAAATGTTATGGCATTTTTTAAATTAAATGCTGCTTCTGGAGTAATAACATTTTGATCTTTTAACTTATTCACGACATCCCAGTTACCATCTCCTTCTATACCGTAATATAGACCAAGATTGTATACCAGGCGGTCAGGTAATCGATAAATTTCCTGCTTTACATCAAATAACCTTCCTTCATTTTCGACTCCTAATTTAGGTGCTAGCCTATGTAGATCTCCTTCAAAAAAAGTTACTTTTAATTTTAAACTTGTTGTTTGTTGAAGATAATCAATATCTATTGCACCTTCTTCTAACAACTTTAATGCTCTTATCTCACAGTTTAATCTTCCTTGCTCATCGCTTTCATTTTTACTGGTCAAAAACTTTGCAACTTCTTCTTTATAGCTTGTAACAAGCTGCTTATCGCCATGCACATAACAAACATTTTCTAATACATATGGCAAGTTTTTATCTATGTGTTCTGCCCAATCGTTTTCATTCCGCACATAAGCAAGCATTCCATCTATTGTTTGCACTAAATTATATTTTTTGTCATCCCTACCAAGTGGAGTTTTACCTCCTAAATCAAAGTTAACTCCTCTACGTACTAGGTGGCTGGTATCTATACCATATCTACTAGAAGGAATAACACTCTCTCCTAAATTGATTACCTTAAAGTGTACTAAATGGCCTAATTTCTTAAAATACTTCTTAATTTTAGGATCTTCATTTTGTTTGTAATCCTCGTTTTCTGTGAGAATAGCAAATTCAAAGTCAGAATATGGAGTCATCTGACGCAGTGCCATTGAACCAAGTCCTATTACTGCATATTTACAAGGTGGCCTGCCAATTTCTTGCTCACTATCACTATGTAGTTTGCCTAAAAACTTTTGCATGTCAGCAGCTATTGATTTAAATAAGTGGCTTACTTCTTCTACATATAATCCCTGATATTTTTGTTTTTCTTCTTGATTATTAATTGCTTGTTTACGAGTATTATCTACACTTTTTAGCTTTTGATCAATGTCATTCCGTAATGCTTTCAACAACTGTTTATTACTCTCTTCTTGTTGAGCAAACAGCATTGATTCTTTAACTCCACCAAGTGCTGAGAGTATCATTTCTTGTAAGTGACTTAAACGGTTTCGTGGATTCATCTGCTGCTGTGTTATAAATGCATTTTTATCCTCAGAGGTTAATATGTTTAGCTTTTCATCTAATATAGTAATGACATATTGATAAAATACTGCCGCATCCGTGTAATATTTAAGCTTAAACTTCAACTTTCTTTCCTCTGTTCCGCTTAAGTCTCCTAACTTAGTTGTTAAATAGCCAAGATCATTTAGTATGATTACTAAACTCTTTACTTCTTCTACAGTTTTTTTGTAAGCAAATTGCTTTACTAAATTTCCATATTCAATTTTTTCTATCTCTTTTAAAATGCTAATTTTTGTCTCTTTATTTTGTATACCTTCAACCGTTATAAAATGCTGCACATTTTTCTGTGTTGTGTCTAATTTATAACTTTCTTGTATTTTGTCGTATGTTTTGAAATGTTCTTTAGCTTCAATGTGATGAGGTTCTTTATTTAAAACCTCTTTATAACCATTCTGAGCTAAATACAGAAATCCCAGCTTTTCATAAGCACGGGCTTTTTTATAAAGTGACGAAGCATAGTCAGTATCACTACAAACAACTTGGTCACTTTCAGGTTTTTCGAGAGCTTTATGCCAAGAGAGAATTGTTTCAAAATATTTTTCGTGCTTTGTCATATTTTTACTAGCTAAAAATAATATTTGTACAACTTATTACAAATATATAAACGAGATAAATAACAACAACAATAACTGATAATAAAACCAATATAAATAATATTAATAAAAACTAAAAGAATAATACTAAAAATTATAATAATAATATTAATAATAACAATAATAACATTAATATTAATAAGGATACTACTAATATGGATAATACTAAAAATATTAATAATTATAATAATAATAACAATGATAACAACAATAAGCATAATAATAGTAATAAGTATGTTAATAATAATAAAAAAATATGATAGAATGCAAAATAAAAAGCATTATAAAAATACGAATATTTTTATTATAATTAATAATAATAAAAGTAATAAAAATATTAGTATTAACAATGATAAAAATGATATTATTTATAATGAAATAATGCAAGAAATCAATATTAATAACAATAATATTAACATTATACTAATAGTAATAATATTAGTTATAATAATAAGGCAAGAAAAATAATAATAATAAAAAATAATAATAATAATAGTAATAATAACAAAAATAATAACAATAATAATAACACAAATAATAATAAAAACAATAATAACAATAATAACAATAATAAAAATAATAATAATAATAACAAAAATAAAAATAATAATAATAATAACAATAATAAAAATATTAACAATAATAATAAAAATAATAACAATAAGAGAAAAAAAAAAAAAAATAAGCATAATAATAAACATTTATAATAAGCATAATAATAATAATAATAACAAAAATAATAATAATAATAATAATAATAATGATAATAATAATAAAAATAATAAAATTAATTATAATAATTATTATTATTATAACAATAATGATAATAATAATAAGGATAACAATAATAACAAAAATAATAAAACTAATTATAATAATAATAACAATAATAATAACATAAACAATAGGCATAATAGTAATACTGTTATTATTATTAATAGCAAAAAGCAACCCAAAATACAGGTTATGGTTGGTCTGTTAATTTATAGTGGCTGTTTTCCACAATTTAAAGTTGCGAAACCTTAACTAATACCCTTTTAGAAAAGCGCCTTCAAATTGAAAAAATTAAACCATCTGTAAAATTAAAATAAAAAGTATGCAGAGGTAAAATAATTTACCAATTATTTAACATTAATTCAATAATTTACAACTGACATAGGTCATATCAGTGTAAGGCAGAACCATTTTCCTTGACATTACTAAGTTCAACACAACACATTTTTACTGACACAAGATAATAACACTTCATCATGCTTTAAATTGACGAAAAAGTAAAGCTTAATTTTTAAAGATAAAAAATCAAAATGAGATATAAGTAAATTGCATTTATATAGCTAAACATATTGTCTGGGCTAATAGAAAACTTTAAAATCAGTGAGTTCAATAAATTAAACTACCAATAAACTATTTTTAAAAATAGAATTTAGCATCATATTATGATGATTGGGTGATGAATCAATTTAACTATATTTAAGTTTAATTGGTAAAAACAAATAAAACTTTAATTAAAAAAGACAAAAACAAACCAAATATACAACATATATTATTAAAAAAAAATTAATCACTGAAGAAAAAGCAGTAACAAAAAAGTTGTAAATATCTTCACTGATAGAAAACATTTACAACCTTTTGGTTGCTGTTTTTTCTTCGGTGTCTCCCAACACCCCGGTATGGATGAGCCCTCCATTCAAAGGATGGCTCATCCATACCGCCATTACTACACCACTTATTGAAGGACCTCTCCAAGAGAGGCCCTGGGAGTTGGGAGCAATAACTATGGTATTGCTCAAATGTAAACAGCTCTAAAATTACAAATAGAAGGATATAATAAAAATTAAAAATATTTGCAATTTTAATTAATCAAAATATAAAGCAAAACCTCACCATTTTTACAGGATGAAGAAGATGTTAAAAATTCCATTCCCAAGTTTTAGTAGCAAATTTAGTAGGGAAAATTCACCTTCCCCATCTTGTACTCTCATATTTTCAGATAATGCAAACTTCTACACCCATTCCCAATGTAAAGAACATTTTATACAAGATTCTACTATTTCAGCTGGTTGTCCTCTTTTAACAACAGGCAGAATTTGCCTAAAGTCACCACCAAAAAGAATGATTTTTCCTCTGAACAGAAAGTTGTTGCTACAAATATCTGTTAGCAACCTATCAATTACATTTAAGGCATGTTTAGGTATCATGGATGTTTCATCAAGCAAAAACAAACTAACTTGTCTTAGAAAATGCCCGTGTATAGAGTTAGGAGTTACATTACATGTGCTATTATCCAATATTGGAGAAGGAACTTTGAATAAGCCATGCAATGTAGATCCATTTGTAAGAAGAGTTGCTGCAATGCCAGTCCAAGCAGCTGTAGCAGATTTAAAGCCTCTAATTATGGTTTCAGCAGTCAAATAATTATAAGTAAAGGTTTTTCCACTACCAGCTGGTCCATCCATGAAAAACAATCTAGAATGTTGACTTTCTACACTTGGTTGCTCATTCAGTGCAGCAAGGATAGCATTACATACATTTAATTGATTGACAATCAACAGTCTCATTCGATTGGCTTTGTCAATATATTGTTGAACATTTTCATCAAAATTTTCTACATTTAAGCCTATAAACTCTTTAATAACAGGCAGATTGTAATCAGCCAGCGTTTTACCACTTTGATTAAAAATCTTTTCAATTTGATGAAGAGTAGCTTGTTCAGCTATTAGAAGTGGGACTGAGCAGTGAATGAAATTTTCCATCAAAAAAGCTTTGTATGTATTCCAGAGATGTAAAGGATTGTCAGGTTGTTTGTCAGGTTAACAAAAGGTCATAATAATTGAAAATAACTGTCTAATTTGCTTTGGCATACATGTTAAAACCGCCTCAGAAAGAGTATTCTGCCATTCAGTGTCATCTTGCAACAAACACATGCTTCACAAAATGTTTCAAGGACAATACCATTAAGAGTACGCAGATCCTCCAAAGATATTGCTCCTTTTGCTTACAAAATTAACAGTCTAAGAAAAAACAATTCTCCAGTTGGATTAAATTTATGCAATCTTACTATCACCTTATTACTAACCCTTTGTCTAACCTTTCATTTACAATGTTTATCATCAAATATAAAGTGATAAGGAATGTCTACATACGAATAGCAATGTGCTTTTTCAATTTCAGTTTTTAACTTAAATCATGCCATTAGGTGTGTATCGCGTTGAGCTGCACGATTAAAAGCCATTAGTTTTGCTCCTTCTCTAAAATACACTAACTGATTTTTAAGTAGATGTTTACCAAGTCACAGCACTTTGAAAACACGGAAACACCATAATATAAACAAATGTACCAACTATAAACACAATAAATGTGTTTAAATATGTATATAAGGTTAAATATATTCCTTATATACATATTTAAACACACTTTTAAAACAATTATATAACACATATTAACACATACACAAACAATAAAAAAACACTTTACATTTTTATAAAAACACATTGATAAAACAACTGTAAGGCACTTATTACCACATAAACATACATATCAAAAAAGCATATATGCAAACAATAAACGTGTGCAAACAAAAATTTTAAAAAATGACGCGAGAAAATTTAAAAAGATACAAAATATATATTTACAAATAATATTCTTTACCTTCTTTTTTTTTTTCATAAGAACTGTAATTTTTATAACAAAATTTAACCATTACATACAATAACATGTGACATGCCATGTCAGTGTTGGCACAAAAGTTTAATTTATTCTTCTAAATTTTCTAAAAAAGAACAAAAATAGTTAATAGCATCACAGAAATTTCAAAGCAGTAATAACCATTTTATTGAAATAGCATTAGTATAACTTTAAGTAACATCCATACCCCTATTTTCCTTTTAAAAAAAAATAACAAAAATAAAACTGCTAAAAGGAAAACTAAAACAAACAAAAAGACGATTTAAAAGATTAAAATCCTTTCTTCTTTAAATCCTTTCTACTTTTTCTAATAAAAATTTTAATCCTTTCTACTTTATCTAACAAAAAGTATATACAGCTATATTATACATTTACTTCAATTATAATATGGTCTTAACGATTATTATTTATCTTAATATGATTCTTTATGTAATATGTCTAAACTAATAATTAAATTCTAAAAGGAAAAAAGTTTTAACTCATTTAGTGCATTTTGTGAATGCGCTCTTTCAAAGCCTGGTAATTAATGACGAAACGACGTTAAACGTTTCTGTTGTAATTAGAGTAAAAGCGGGTCAAACCAATCCCCGAACTATAAAATCAAGTAGCATTATTATTTTTTAAAATTTTTAAACTTTTTTTTTAAAAAGTACCAACAAGCACATCATTTTTTAATTTTTTTTTTTTTTTTTTTTTTGTATTTGATAATATGAAAACTAGAAGTAAAAAAAAAATTGGCAGAAAGTCTGTTAAAACCGATTAATATAAAATACATTTAATAAATTTAACATTTTATATATGCAAATGTATATATTTTTATATATTTTTTATATAGCATACAGAAATAATAAAAGGTTTAAAGTTTACATTTTTTACAACAAAAAAAATCTGAACCCATTACAAAATTTTTTGGCAAACATGTTTTGTTGCAGAGCCAAGTATTGCAATTTGGATTCTCGCATGACATCATGTCCGAATGTAATTCTTTTTTACACGTTCTGCATTTAAAAACTTTTCTTCTTTTGGCTGAAGGTGTTGTAATCGGTTCTATATTTTGAGTTACTTCTTTTTCTGCAGGGTTTGGCAATGGCATTATGAGTTTTCAGATGGTTTTACCCTTTTTAGCTTGTTTTTCAGCTACTTTAAGTTGCTTAACTTCTGCTCTTTTTTTGAGATGATCTGCAACAACGTGTTCTGTAATACATTGGTCAGCAAGTTTTGGATTATTAGGTTGCCTCGATTTTTTTACATGAGACTGATTTTTTTTTTGAAAAAAACTCTTTAGCTCATTTTCCATTTCGATTTTCATGCTCTCATGTAGTGCTCTGTACTGGTTCAGAAGATAATGCTAAAGACTTAATTGTTCGCAATGGCGTTAAAGACGTCGGTTGATTAAACGTTTCGGAGATAGCTAATGCCTATTGATTAATTTTGTTTTTGTGAATTGGAAATAACCCAGTATATTCAAAACCAGTAATAGCGTGCAAACGTGTAAAACACTTACCGCTCTCATACACCTGTTTGAGCAACGTAGAAAAATTTTCTTTATCTAAGATTTTGCATTTTGTGTCTTTGTAATATTTGGTAAGAACTGCCTTCCACACTTGCTTAACATGGCAATAGGCACCTCTGTTCAGTGGCTGAAGAATGTGAGATGAGTGGGCTGGTAGACAAATCATATTATATTGTTTTCCCGACATAGCAATACAGCTGCTAAACTGACGTGAGACGTATGTCCATCAATATGTAAAATATGAGTACCACTAATAGCTTGACATTCTGGTATATACACTTCCTTCAACCATTCAATAAATGTGTCATGCTCCATCCAACCAGATTTAGAAATTGAATATTTGGTGCCAGTCGGACCACCTAAAGTCCAATCAGCTCTAAAGTTTCGTTTTGCTTTGTATACCACAAATGGTGGTGTAAAGTACCCATCAGCATTACAGCAACTGTTCACTGTATAACGGATTGTTTCATTGTTACCAGTGAGTTTCAAAACACGCTTTGCACCTTTTCAACAAACTACAGTTGCTTTGCCTTGATCACCACAGAAACCCGTTTCATCGCAATTCCAAATGTGACAACCAGAAGTTATCCCAGACAATTGATATTGTTTAGTGACAACTTCAAAATAATTATCAATTACTTCTTGCGTACAAGATGCGGCTCTGGCAGATGCTAAAGTGTGAGTTTTTCTTGTGGAAATTTCTTTAGACCATCGGTTTTTAAATGAAAAAAACCAGTCTTTGCCAGGCCTGCCGTTTTTAAATAGGTCTGATTGATTTGTACGAAGAAGGTAACCGCATACGAAGTCCATGACATTATTTCGTGTTAAACCATAACCCCAATCACATAGGAGCTTAAACGCATGCACAATAATTGACTCTGTTTGCTGTGAGAGTACGGTTGTTGATCCTTATCCCTTGAAGCTAGCATTGGTGTTGTTCTTGCGACCTATTAGAGTTGAGAATGGAATGCCACATTTGAATGCAGCTTTTCTGATTGAAGAATTTTTTTATTTTATATCATTTAACGCAGCTTCTATATCTCGTCATTGTATGACTTTTTACTTGTTGTCATCTTGAAAGTGAATAATTAATAAATATCATTGAGTCATTTTTGTAAAATAACTTTACATAGGAAGAACCCGGAATTAACACATAAGAAAATCCAATAATTTAAATCACCGAAGTACCTAGTTTAAAAATTCACATACCACTTAACAAACGAATTTAAAGTAAATATGTGAATAATCGGTTTTACCATAAAACAATAATATTAATTTCTCTTTTTTGTCTAACTTTTAATTATAAAACGAAAAAAAATTATGTAATCGGTATTAAAATTAAATTTTCTACTAGACAAAGGTAAAATTATTTTTAAACGAATTATGGTTCCCGAATTATTACGATAGCAAATAAAAGGAAAAAACAAAATTTTTACGACTCTCTTTTAAACTTTTATAAAAATAAAATGACTGAAAAATGACTTGGATTTTATTTTGACACATTTGAATAGAGGATATGATTCTCTTTCTTCTAGTGTTTTTATTTTTTAAATATTCCTATCAGTTCCAATTTTATTTAAATTTTTCGATCAGTGATCGAATAAATAGTATGATCGGTTTGACCCACTTTTACTCTATTTATTACAATAGATATAATAATTATATAGATTTTTAGTAAAAATATATTTTCATCTCCATCACTTTTTATAGGTGATTTATTCTGGTTAAAAAAGTCACCTCATTCATCACTCACATATCCTAGACATTGGCGCTCGCACATTGGAGCTAGAATTTCCATAGTGAAAAATAGTTTAAGTAATAAAAAAAGTTTCATGCATGTATTTGCTACAAGATTTTTATTTAGGGTCTATAAAATATTTAGTTTTGTATTGAATTTCATAAAAAAGATCGTCTTTTTCTTTGGAAAACTTACAAGGCAATATTCGTAATTTTTAACATTGAGTTTAGAAAATAGAAATGTCTAAACTTAAAATCTTCTTAAATCACCATTTAAAACAAGCTCCTAAACTGATGCAAATAGTTTGAACTTGTTGATAACTACTAACTCTGGGGTTTTCCCAACTTGTTTGATGCATTTGCGAAAAATTATTTCTATTGTTATCCTAATTGAAATAATTTAGCAAAAGGCTGGGATAATTTTAAAACAATACGTTTCTCTGAAGAGTAACTGCATAACAATCCTTTTGCATTGTAAAAGTCTGACCTCATATGTCAGTTTAAAAATGTGGTCATACATTGGTCGTTCTGTTTAAGTTAGATCATTAGAATACATATATTGAGATTTGACTTACGTATAAAGCTTACGTAAAATGCTTGTAATTCAGTTTATTTACTTCTAAAAAACACTGACTTTTATCGAAGGTTATAAAATAATGAAATATATACTGTACTCAAAGCAGATTGTTCTATTTTTAATCACTCCGGTCACAATAAGGGTGCGTTACAATAAAGGATTTTTTGAATAGAAAAGTCCTGTTTGGTTCTCTATAATATTACGTTAATGAAATTCACGAAAATTCTAAGTGTGTTAAGTTTTTATCATTTATCCTAAAATGTTTTTGTAACCAATATCTATACATGCTGTTAAAAAGCAAAATCTTTTTTATAAAAATGTCTTAAAAGCAGTTTTGGAGAAAATTTAAAAAAAAATCATTTGTTACACTTTTCAACTTTTAAAACAACAGGAACTTCTTTTTCTCAGACTTGCTCAGTTTGTACTTTAAATCAATATATTCTCCAGGCAATATAGAGTAAAAGCAAATAAAAACTGTTTGCTAAAAGCTAAAATAATAATTGGTTCAAGCAGTCTAGATTTTGATATTTTATCATGTTAAAAAAAATCTTAGTAACGCGCCTAATCTATGATTCACTTGCCGAATCTTTGATTAAAAACACCAAGTTCAATATAAAAAAAAAAAAAAGCAACAAGAAGCTTATAAAGCTTTAACCCAATATATTAACTATAGATCATTTTTTTATATACAACATATAAGGGGGGGTCCAAAATTCTATATATTTTGTTTAACCAGTTATTCTTAATTAATTTTTGTAGAAAAGTTTTAAAAACAATTCAGTTTTTTCTATTTTTTTGTGGTTGGCCTTCTACTTCTATTTAAACATTTTTTAAGATACATAAAAAAAAAAAAAAACATAAAAGAAAAATCTTTGCAGCGGTTTTTTTGCGTATAAAGTTACGCAACTTTATTTTAAAATTTATGCAATTTAAATTTTGATTGGATAAATTTTAATTAAAATGAATAATAGTTGCGTCTTAAAAAAAAATGTAATAAAACTTTTTTTGTTAAAACGTAAAACTTTTATATACTTAAAAAATAGCTTATTATTGTTAACTAAATTTAGATATCAATTAAAATGAAAAAAATTGTAACAAGACGTAATAACAAACTAGTTTTAAATCAAAATAAACAAACTCCTTTAGAAAGTCTCCCTGAAGTTGATAAATTTTTTCATACAAAGTTGCCTTTACTCAGAGATGTTCTTGCACTTGTCTTTAACGAAGTCAACAATAAAGTATCTTTTGAAAGTGCTTGTCGAAGAGTTGCAAAGTTAGTAGAAAGTCATTGGACAGAGCGTAATATCTACACAATATCATATCAGGCCATTTTAAAACGTCTGCAATGTGAAATCAATGAATATCGCTACTTAAAAGGTGTTGACAAAAACAAGCAAGGTGATAGTTTTTTAAGTAGATGTATTTCTATGAACGAATCCCTTAAAAAACTTTTTGACGTTTTCTGCTTTAATCCAGAACGTCGTGAAAAGCTAGAGAAGTTTTTCGGTATTTCAATGAATGCTGAAGACTACTCGTATCTAGAAAACATGCGTGGTAACAGAAATTTTACTTGTCAAAATGTTGACAAAACTTTCCATCAAAAAGTTGTTAATGAAAAAAGAAAAATGGAGAAAAAGATTAGAAGTGAAACAGCAGTTTATCAGACAATGTACGTTGATAATGATGATAGTGAGTTAAGTGAATTTGAAGATGAAGATGAATTTCTTGAAAAAGAATTAACAAAAAATGAATATCAGTTCTTTGAAAAAGACACTGAACCAATTAAAAAAAAGAGAGTGATGTTTGTTGATGTAAGTGAACCAAAACAGCCATACATGACGAGATCAAAATCAAAATTAATGTTTGAAGATAGTTCTCACAATACTTATGTTCCACCTAATGTGCGACAATCAAAAAACTTAGTCTTAAGTGATATCTACCATGCATGTGCAGAGTTAGATGGAGAAGGATTCTCGATGAGGGAAATGCAAGTTGCACTGAAAGTAATCAACAATCGAATTTTTAAAACAAAATGGAAAATTCCAGATGAAACTGACCGTACATCAAAGTACGATAAAAATAATTGTGAAGCTATTGAGAACACATTTATTAATTCTAACACACTCCCAACACGCAGTGCCATTCGTAAAAAACTAAAACAGATGCACGCGTATTCTCTTGGCTTGATTGCAGACAGAGTTGTTCAAGCTAAAAATAGTGGCGATATAATAACTCACGCAACTGACTCTACCACTCGAAAGCATGCTGGGACCTTTGCACCTTCTGGTTTACATATTAACCGAGAATATTATTTTCCTTTGCCTACATTAGCAATTGCTTCAGAAACTACAGCAAATATTGCAGATGGAATAAAAACAACATTCGAAATGTTACAGGAAGCCTCAAAATACACCTCAGAAGAACTATACCAGAAGGTAGACGTTCATATGACTGACAGTACTGTTCATAATATAGGAATATCTAAAGTCACAGCTGATATACTCAATAGAGAAATTCCTGCTGGTCAACTGTTTTGCACTTTACATACAGCTTTAGGTTTTGACAGAGCTATTGAAAAAGTTCTAAATCAAATTGAAAATGAAATGAATATGGATAACCTTTTCAAAGGCTTTCTGTTAGATATATCTATTAACAAAAGTACGGAAACGTTGTCCTTAACCTTTCTCTCATGGGTACTAAACTTGTTTGGTCCGAGTTTTATTCAAAAACCATGGAATTATTATAAAGAATTTAAAACTTTTATGCAGCGTAAAAACAAAGATATTTTTCTTTTTGATTTTAAAGATGTTCGATTTGAATGTCTTTCGAAATGTTCTTCTATAGTTTGCTTTCACTGGGATGACTTTAAGGAGTTTTTGGACCAACATGAATATATTACAAATAAACTTGCTTGTTTAGTCCGAGATTCTATGAATTTTGATTACATTATAGTTACTTTAGTCGTGGTAGCAGCTTTTGGAATGCAAGTCATTTCACCATTTTTCTGTAAAACTAAAGGTAAAGCCACGCATTCTAAACTGCAAATATTCTTTAGCAAGATGCATTCAAGCTTATCTAATGATGTCATAAATCAACAATTCTTTGAATTTAAAGAGCCATGTGTTCAAGGAGTATCAAAGAGACTATTTGAAAATCTCATTAAAGAAGATTATGGCTTAGAAGTTGTTGATGTAGTTCGAAAATACGCATCAAAGAACTTTGATGATTGCATTATTCTAACAAATATAGTTCGGAAAAGTTTAGCTATAGTTCTTCAACACCAAAGAGGAAAGCATTATGGGTTTGGAGAAAGAAACGATGAACGGTTACCTGATGAGTATTACCTTTTTTATCATTCGTTGGAGTTGATAAAGCAATTACAAATAATATTGAACTTGAGCGTCAGTGTGGAACTCATAGCAATCGACTTCGAAAAAAACCGTCACTTTCAACAGTTTCACGTGGTAATGTTCTTAAATATTCAAATAATTTAAGAAATGAAGATTCAAGTAATTTAGAGCTATTTCGGAAAATGGGTCCTATTGTTAGAAAAATTGAAAGTATAGAATATAGTTGGAACCAGCGACAGATTCAGCTGAGACAAAGCGGCTTAACTAAAAAAGAACAACAAGCTTTACATCAGGCGTCCAGGAGAAATTCTATTTTAACTTGTTTAAAACTACAAGGCGGCCCATTTACTTGTGGATCAGATGTAAGTGAATATATTGAAAAAGAGTAAGATCTGATAAAATGCCAAAAACGATTGAAGAATGAAGTAATTTATTTTAGAGATACAAGTAGGTCATTGCCGCGGAAATCAACTCTATTTAAAATCATGATTTTTGATAAAAATACAAAAAAGCGCCGTCTTATGTCTATAGAAGAATATGCTACTAATTTGAAGGTTCTACTTGGAAAGTCATCACAGCAATCCACAATCACCTAAGATGACTTCCACAAAGTTATTTTGCACTTTCAATAGAGATCGAAACAAATTATTATTAATATTAGACATCTTAATGATGTGCAATGTCTAATTTTTTGTGTTATTTATAACTAGGCATAATGATTACATATTTTATTAATAAAATGAAAAAAAATTTACTATATGTTTTACATCGCTTATATTTGAAAATAATAATGATTTCATTTAATTTAACAGTAAATTCCTTTGTGAAAATAATCACTTTTTAAAAAATTGAAGTAGAAGGCTAAATATTGATAATGAAGTAAAAAAAATTGTGAAATTCGAAATCAGCATAAAACATTAATTAAGAAAAAGTGGTTAAACTACAAAAAATCTAAAAAAAGTTAATTTTGGACCCCCCCTAAACATATAAATGGTGCGACTCAGTCAAAGATTTGCAATTAACTAAACAAAGCATAACAAAAGCTAAGAAATGAAGCTATTAAAAGACATGATAACTTATACATTGCATTTCACTTGAACAAAGTGGCCAATTTCAAAAGCTATTCTAATAATAATAAAAGATGCTTCAGTTCAAATTTATTATTTAATAAGACGCGCAAAAAATTGTTTGCTTATATATATGAATGATGTATATTCAACTTTAATGGGAAAAGAATAATCTTTTAAAGCTTAATTATAAGGGAGGTTTTGATGGAGCAATAATTCAGTCTCTGTAAAAAAATGAAATAGTTCTAAATGATAAATTTTGCTGAAGAGAAAAGTCTATTTGTTAGTTACTCTCTGGCACTTTATATAAAAGGAGGTTGCTAATTAATTTTAAGATTTTTCCCATCCTTTCGCACCTTATAAAGACCCCAACTTTATTAATTTTAACAAAAGGTGCCAAAAGTACAATTTTGTTTTTATGTGCATAATGATTACTGCTCAGCGTAGTGTTAAGAAATCCATATGCATGTTTTCTTGAGAGTTGAACCTATTAACAGAAAACAAAGATATGCAAGGAGATCCCGAAGAAGTACAATAGCACAATCAAAGAATGGTCGAAAAAGATTACCCGAACTAATTTGAAAATTTGTTTGAATAGAAATTGAAATTACTCTATTTAAGTTGTGTCTCAGAATATTTTTGAAGAAAAAATACACATTTCTTCTTGATTTACACAAAATGGGCTAGTTTTTTTAAAATTTCCCACTCCTTTGTTAAAAAAGACCCTTTACTAAAACATTTTTTGTTAAAAAAAAAATTTACACACTTGAAAAGCAATAAAATAAACTGTAACTTGGTGAATGAACATAAAAGTATAAAAAATTTACAAGAACTCTATACTGTCGATATCTATCTATCTGATTTTGTATCACCATAAACTTGCACGGTAAGTTTAGCAACTCTAAAACTAATGAACAATAATAAAAAAGATTCCGAAACGAATACTGTTGGATGATTAGAGGGCAATTAAAGAGAAAGAAAGCTTATTTTACAAAATATTTTAAAAAATTTGGTTATTTTATATCTTGGAAGCTCAAGAAACTCAAATAAATAATATAAAGCTAAAAAAACCATTTATATATTTTAAGACATGTACCAGAAAAAATCTGCGCGGACATTAAAGGACAATAAAGGATATTTATTTAACTATTGTATTTCGATATTGAATGTCATATATATTTTGAAAGTACATACATGTATATTAATATTATTAAATTTTACATAAGAAAGTTTGTGAAGTTTTGTAGATTAGAACGCACGCACTTTGCGTTTTACACTCGACATCAGCTTTTGCACAGTCTTCGGCTGGACTTTCTTGGTAGCTCTAATCCATTAATTTTTTAAGTCTTTTATGTTTTTGGCTTCTTTTACATTGAAACTTAGTTTTCTTTTGACAAGAGCCCAACGTTTTTCGATAGGACGTAGTTAGGGACAATTTCGTGGATTGCAGTGCTTTTCAACGAAATTTACTTTATGTTCTCTAAGCCAGTTTAAAGTTGTCCCAGAGTAGTGACATGATGCTAAATCGGGCCAAAATAACGGGTTACCCGTGTGTGTTCTTAATAACGGCAAAAGACGTTTCTTAAGGCATTCTTTTATGTATGTTTTGGTGTTAATTGTTCCCGTAGTCACAAAACAAGATCTTCTTTCACCACATTCACAAATTGCTTGCCAAAATAAAAATTTTTCAGCGAATTTTTGCATTCCAATGCATTTATAATTGGAATTCAGTTTCTTGCAATTAGTTGCTGAATAATATTGGTGTCCTGGAAGATATCGGAAATATGTAGCACAATAAGTTTCATCGTCAATAATCAAAAAAGATTTTTTAGCACATAATTTTTTATAGAGCAGCATTGAACATATTGAATTGCGACATTTTCTTGCTTTTCTTCAAGACGAGGAAATTTTTTCTTTTTATAGCCACAATTTCTCTTTACTTTTTGTATAGTGGAAGCACTTGTCTTAAATTTATTCGTTAAAGTTCGAACAGAAATCTCCGGTTTTCTGTCTAAAGCATCTTTCACTTTTTTACCAAGATCTCGTTAACAAAACATTGTTTTCTCCCTTTCCTGATTTTCTTTTGATTGTACCATTGTCCTTAAATCGTTTCACAACGCTCTTCACGGTTCTCAAAGCAATCTGCAGCTCTTTAGAAATTGTTTTGCTTGATACACCAGGATTTTCAACGAGAATATGCAAAAATTTTTCTCGCTTCTTATCTTGATTTGATGACATTTCAATTAAAACTAATTGTTTTAATAACAGAGTTGTTTAAATTTTGAATAACATTAATATAACGATATTTTAAAACAATTAGCTAATTAAAATGATGCATCAGAACACGCACAGGTTTTTTCTGGTAAATGTTTTTCATCTGATTCTTCATGGAAATCATGCGATTTTAAGTCCTCTTCCCATCTTGACGAGGTCTTGGATCCGGATGGCGTTTTTCTTGGACAACGACCCTCCAAGAGAGGAATAATCGCTGCTAACGTTTTGAGCTTTTGGAGCTGCTGCAACCATCCCTGAATAAATGTCTTTGCTTTTTTGAGTCAGCTTTTGAGATCCATGGAAAGAATTTTTAGATCCTTCGGACCCATGGAAATTCGAAGAATTTTTAGGAGTTCCAGTCTTGGCATACACCTTTTCTAAAGCCTTCTTGCCTTGATCAATAGCCACATCCTTTGCAGTCACAATCGCCGAAGAAGCCAATTCTTTACCAGCTGATTTGGCAGCGGTGATCGCTTCTCTTCCCAACTCGCTTTTTGCCATTTTCTGAGCCAAAGTGGAAGCGGCTCTCGATGCGCTAGACGCTGCTGCTCTTTTTAAAAAGTTTCGAAACGTATCCATGATTCCGCTTCCTCCAACAACGTGTTTCTTAACATATCTGTTTCTGTAAATGATCATTTTTTAAATACACGAAAAAAAAATTTAGATAACTTTCATCATTGACTTGTACTGGTTTTTGCTTATCACTTTTTGTCTTAACAACTCATCGCAAATGCTCACAGCTTCATTTCTCGATCCCGTATTTCCAGCACGACAAGCAGTCACGCTCAATTCAAGCTTTTCCACCAACGCATTCGGATCGCTCGGAAGAACAATCACTCCTGAACCTTTCTTTCCCTTGTAAATACTCTCTATTATTTCATCGTATTCATCAGGTTCAGCACGCCTTTTATTGAGCTCTTGAAGATCGTAACGAGAAGGAGCTGAAATAGAATCATGTAATTTTTTTTTCTCACTAAATCTCATCAATTTTGCAATAGATACGGAGCCGTCATCTTTTCGAGATTTCAGCTCATTTTCAATAGGGATGATGATTTGATTGTATTTTTCCATCTCTGAAGCTCTGGGCTTGTTATACCTCGCATCCGACTTTACAGCTTCACTCTCTACTAAAATTTTCGAGTAATTAGCCACATCTTCTGCTGTCACGTCCTTTGAAACGTTTGGATTGGTCATCAACTCCCAAAGACCTTTTGTGCCTTCATACTTTTCACCTCCAACAATCATATCGTTGCCTTCAAACATCACTCCCATTTTTCCAATCGTATATTGACCTTCGCTTTTGCTCAATTCAAACTTGTTATTAAAGCTTCTTTTAAATTTTGCTCTTGAATCTAGCTCCATCAAACTTTTTATGAACTGATCGTTCTCTGGAAGAATAGAAGAGTCTGTCGAGTCTAAAGGCTTAGATTTAAAATTAGGTTTAAACTCAGACTGATTCGGCGTCATCACCTCGTTTTTCACCTCGTTTTTAATCTCGGATTTTATCTTTTTGAGCGTCTTTTTGTTGCTTTGGATGAGCGGTTTAAACAACTTGCTCACATCCATCTGAAAATTTGCATCTGAAATGTTGTCGTTGATGCTGTTCTGATAAATCCTCTTTCTCCTCTCATTCACTTCTTTCACAATTTCATCTCTTTTATTGGGGTCTTGTATTTTAAAAAAAGACATGGTTTTTAAAATACGATAGAAATTATTTTTCAGAGCTGGAAAATCTATGATTTTTCACCCTTTTTGTAAAAGTTGTTAAACGCTTGAATGGCATCTTCTCGACCTTTTTGGATCAGTGTCTCTTCTGCCAAGTCGTCGATTCCGTTTTTGGCTTTTGTTCGTATCTCCTCCATCATTTCTTTAAACTTTTGAAGCTCACCAAGAATCAACTGAAACTCTGAATTGCTTATTTTATTGTCCATCAACGCTTTTGAAATGTGTTCGCTGATCGTGTTCAATTTGGACTCTGCCAGCACTTTGATCTTCTCATGCTTTTCCGCTTTCAAGGCCATCCTTTTGTTCACTTGGCCTCCAACAATCGATAAAAAACCCAATCCAATAGCCACACCTTCACACGCAATCGCTGCTGGACTGGCAATAATCGTGGACAAAAGTCCTATTCCAGTCGCACCCAATGTTATGCACAATCCCTGCATCGCATTGTCCACATTCGAAATGATCCTGAAAACGCGATGGTACTTTTTGCTGAGATGAACTCGCTTCTTTCTCTCGTTGTCAATCTCTTTCTGAATCTCACCTATCTTTTGAAGACGGTAAACGTGCCCTGAATCATCCAATGGAGCCGTTGGAAGAACTGGATATATTTCTTTGTAACTGTTTAAATCCATTTTTTATTAAGGAAAAATAAAAAAATTTCTTCCCTGGCGAGGACTCAGAAGAAATTCACAATGCAAAGGCTCTCTCCCTTTTTAATAACGACGTCTTTATCGCTTCTGTTATAAATTTCCATAAAGACGTTATCCACAGACTCTGAAAAAATTAAAAAGTGACTGAAATAATTCAGCTTTAAATTGTGCGCATGTCTCAAATTCACCAAAGCAACACCTCTATCCACTTTAATCCCAAACATAAAAACAATCGTCTGCTTGGATAAACGGTTCAACTTGATGTCTCTTTGAGCAAATATTTCACATCTAGAACGACGACAAAGCCGTCTAGGAGGATGATCCAAATGATCGTTAAAATAAACGGTGCCTTTCAACTTATTCTCGTCAACACAAATGATTCTTCTCATCTTTTTAACAGTGAAGGAAACTTTTTTCGTAATCTTTCTCTTCTCTCTTTTTCATCCTCGTCTTCTTCTTCAAGCAACCATCGAACCCTTTCTTTAGTTTCCGCAATGATCAAAAGTCTTTCACAGGTTCTTAAGATCCTTTGGATCGCTTCGATTTCATCTGACATTTTTAGTTGTGCTGAAATTTATTTAGTTCATTTTAGGCGTAATAAAACACTTGACCGAGAAGAAGGTAAAAGCTTCCGGATTGACCGACTTGCGCGTCACCGGAGTTGAGAGTGACGACAAGCCTTCTTCCGGATGAAACGCTGGGCATGGAGTCAGCTTCTCCGAAATTTCTGTAAAAAGAGATGGTGGTGGTGGATCCGATGGATGCGGTGGATTGGTACAGCAGCCCAGTTGATTTGTTGTTGAAGGAAGTTAAATTTGAGCCGTTCCATGACGACAAATAAAAATCTTCTAATCCTGAGGAGGAAAAGATGCATGTGCTGCCACCGTCATATCCTGGAAAGTAGGTGTAATTGTTGGTGTTGTAAGGTGTCCATGGAGAAATGACATATCCATTTCCAGGAGGAACTGTACTTCCATCATACATTCTGACTCTGGATTCCCACCAGTTTCCAGAAGCGCCAATGATGTGCATCCTGATGTATTTCAACGACACGCCATTTCCTTTTCCTGGAGTGTGCAGCAAAATATATTCGTTTCTGTAAGTGGTATTCAAATATCGGAACGTCTCAGAGTAAAGTTTGAAAAGAGGGATGCTGGCAGGAATGGAAGCAAGAGTGGAAACAAAAGGTTGAATCCAATACGTGATGGCTGTAGCATTTTTGTTCACCAGTTGAATGGAGACGTCGTTTCTGAAAGGCATGTCCAACGTGAAATATCCTCCCAAGGAAGTGGTGTTGAACATGTTGCATCCTTGCAAAGAGTTGGCGTAAAATGAGCCTCCCAATGGTGAAAAAAGCAAATCGGTGGCAAGACCAGTTTGATCAAGTCCGATTCCTTCCGTGGTTTCTGCATAATTCCCCACATTGATTTCTCCATCAGTGAAGATTCGAATAAAAACCTGACCTGGAATATTTGTTCCAGATGTGCTGTATAAAGCCAACCACAACCTTCTCAGCACTCCAGATTTTCCAGAAAACGAAAACACAGGAGAAGTGGTTGCCGCTGCCACTGTCTGAGACTTGAATCCCAAACTGGTGAAACCGGATCCTGGAACAACGCTGGTCAAACTCGATTTTTGCAACAACAAGTCGACGTAACTTTTTGTCGCTCCGTCTTGCGCGTTTGAAGGATCGAGCACATTGATCAATTTGTGAGAATTCAAATCCAAGTCCGCGGTTCCCACACCTGATGCATGAGTGTCCACGTAATTTTTGGTGGCTGAATCTGAAGCTAATGTGGGCTCAGTCAAATTGGTTAGTTTATGTGACGTCATGTTGATGTCGACATAAGAAATGTTATTGTAAGCGACTTTGGTGTCCACGTAGCTTTTTGTCGCAGCGTCTTTTAAAGCGGTTGGATCGGAAACGTTGATCAACTTGTGGCTATTTAAATCCAAGGCTCCAGTGATCGTGCTCGATCCGTCCACTTTCACATTCATGCTCGAGCTGACGTCGACGTAATTTTTTGTCGCGGCGTCATGCAAATTTGTTGGCTCGTTCAAATTGATGGCTTTGTGAAAATTTAAATCCAAGTCTGCTGTTCCGATCGATGATCCTCCGCCTGACGCATGCGTGTCAACGTAATTTTTTGTCGCGGCATCGTGCGAAGTAGTCGGTTCTGCCAAATTGATGATTTTATGAGAGTTAAAATCCAAATCAGCAATGATGGTGCTGTTTCCATCTGTTCTGACATACAGATCGCTTGAAATAGAGGTTGAATAAGGGTTGTATAAATAACGACCCAATTCTGATCTTCCAAATTTGTCAATCATTTTTTATATGCCTCAGATTTTATTTTTTCGCCTTTGCGCTGGTCTTTTACCACAAGGTATTGAGAACGTCCTGAAAGTCAGAGCCTTCCTGTAGATTTTTCAAGACGTAAAGGCACAAGTGACCACAGTAAGAAGTATGACCAAACTGAACTTGCTCGCTGTTGTAATAAACAGGGCTTTTCAAATAGTCAACCAGTTCAACAAGAGGAGGTTGAGCGTAAGAATCAAAGCTGAATTTCTTATCACCGTCTTTGTACCAGCACACCCAATGAAATCCTCCTGTGCTTGATTCACCCGTGTTAACAATACCGCATTCTTTTCTTCTCGGTTTTTTCGGCAATGTATCTCTTTCAAGAACTCCACGAAAGTTTTTTAGTTTTAACTGTTGAGCAGCATCTATTAATTGAAAGTTGGTCAAAGCCTTGTTCGGTAGTACAATTCCTTCTATGTCAATCATTTTTAAATTCGTGTAAAATTTAAAAATTCGAAGAATTTTCACTGTTTCAAAGAAACTAAAAATCATTCATGATTTCCACGGATCTTAAAAATCATTTTATTCTTCGTCAGATTCCATTTCATCTAAATCCAAATCACCCATAATGCTTTGAACCAACACAGGAGCATTTTTAATGATGACCACCTCTGGAAGCTTGACTTGAATGGACTCTACCTGCGATCCAATAAAAACACCTTCAATTTTTAAAGACGCAATCGCATAACATCTTTGACGAATATGCTCTATTGGATTTGCAACGACAAGTTTTTTACACTCCTTTTTAGTGAACAAGGAAGTGATGTTCTTTTCTTTTCTATACAGCTTTCCGAAAAAAATGGAAGATGAACTTTCTGGCTTTTTCTTAAAAACGGACAAATCCTCTGTCATGATCTTTTTCGTTCTTCCTCCTTTCTTCAACAAGGCTGTCTTAAGAACGACTTGCTCACGAAGAAATTTTGTTATTTTTTCAATCACCTCCATGAACTTTTCTTCTTCTGATCCCTTTTTATCATCGTGAGCAACAAAAGACATGGAATATCCCGTCAGCTCTTTTGTCTTTGGATCTAAACTCTCAAACACACCCAAAGAATACAAAACAGGGGTTCTTAAATTAAAAGGAGCTTTTCCATTGGCATAATCATAATATAAAGGAATCTTTTGATACTGAATAGGTCTTGTGGCTGCGTAAATCTCCCCAGCCAATAATTTGCTCTCATCAAAATTCTCAATCGTCACGAAGTTCATCTTTTTTAATGGGAAAGAAATTTTTTTTAGATCATTTTTGGATTCAACGCTTTTACTTTATTCTGCTCCTTGATTTTATTTATTTTTCTTCGAACATACTCAAACACATCTTTGAATGGCATGCCGCTTTTTTCAAAACGGACCTCTCCGCATTTTATTTTCAACTCAAATTCATCCATTCGACGAATAATGGTGAAATCTAAATCATTCTCAAAGCTGTAGATCTTGTAATGGTACTTTTCTTCATAAGGCGAATAATAATACGTCTCCTCGTAATCTTCCGTCTTAAGGTACTCATTGATAAAGGGTTCAAACAAAACCATCATCTTGCTCATTTTTTTAATGGACTCGAAAATTTTTTTTGTCAAGGAAATGACCAATATCGCTCGAAAGCAAACGGATCAGTTCTTTATTGTCCACCCACGAATTAAACGAGTCAGGATATCCCAACCATTTCACCAATGATCTGGTCTTGGTCTTGCGAACTATTTTTTCTATTCTGAATATGCTCTGATGCGTCTTTTGCATCTCCTGCTCGTAAAAAGTGCCTTGAATTTCTTCACCGTGAGCATCAGCAATTTTATACGTAGGAGGATCCGTGTACTGAACTTTTGACACGGTAAAAACCTCTTCAGTCCATCTCGGCGTATACCCCTTTTCAAAATGAGACTTCTTTTTGGTAATCCTCACTTGATCACCCATTGAAAATTTCGGTTTTGCTGGTTTTGTTTGATCCTTTCCATACAGATTCCACCATACCTTATTTTTATTCTTTTCATCGCTAGCTTCCACTGGAGTCATTTTGATGGAAGAGTGATTTGTATTGTTGTAATTTTTCACCATCTCCTCCAAAACGTCAATGTATTTATTGGTATTGTTGGCTGAAAAATATTTAAACATCCTCTCCTTCATCGTTCTGTTCCATCGCTCGACGACACAGCTTTTTTCCTCGTTTTCAGTAGAATACAATTGAACACCTAGCGCTCTCACGTGCTTGTTGTAAAATTCTTTTCCTTTGTCTACCCATAATTTGACGCATTTTCTTTCACCAAAAATATTTTTCAACGATTCAGCCACTTCAAGGCCCGTTTTGCTTTTTAACGGAACCATCCATCCATACTTTGAAAACACGTCAATCACCATGAGCAAATATTTCACGCCATTGTTGAATTTTGAAAACGATTGCATGTCTACCAAATCTGCAGCCCATATCTCATCGATGTCGTTCACAATCACCATTCTTCTTTTAAAATGATGAATCACCGGTTTATGAAGCTCCTCTGCAAGCTGATCCGTCCATTTCAAACTTGAAAAAAATTTTTTTTTTTAGAGCCCTTTGGATTCGCAGAGACACCCAATCCGAATTTGGCTTTGGCTTTGATGATGGGAGCGATAAGCTTTCTTTCGTTCATTTCTTTTTGAGTGGGATTGGGAATCGAATTCATCTCTTCAAGCATCATTTGATCAGCCACATTCCTGCTTTTAACGTCGTTTAAATATTTGTAAGCCAAATCATGGTGATACGCTGCATTGTCCACTCTGTCTACCGGTTTGCTCCACTCTTGATACATGTCTGTGGATGTCAACCTTTTGTCCAAATTGGTTCCCAGTCCTGCAAAGTTCATCCCTGGAAGGTGCATCTCTCCTGGAAATTTTGTCCACGGAAGCTTGATTTTGCTCGATAGCTTGTTGATCGATTCTACCAAGTCACCTCCTTTTGTTGTTTCTTTAGCAATAAATTGGCATTTGGTCGTTCCGCAAGAGTCGCAGGTTCCTTTGAGCATAGGTCTGTTGTTTTTTGTCATCTCCTTTTTCAAGTGAATGGTTTCAGTTTCTCTTTTACATTTAACGCAGTACATTTTAAATACAAAAAAATATTTTTTTAATATAAAAAAAAATGGAAGTCATTGATTTGTCATGGAATATCGGAAAAACCAAAAGATACAACAACAAGTTTTTACCAAGAAGCATTCGAGGAATCATCGTCGGGAAATCCGGTTGCGGAAAAACAACCTTGCTTCTCAATTTACTTCTTAGACCAGGATGGCTCGATTATAACCACTTGCAAGTCTTTGGCAAATCCCTTTTCCAACCCGAATACAAAATACTCAAAAAAGCCTTTGAAAAGAAACTGCCAAAAGAACTCATTCTCCAATTATTCAACATTCAAAGCAAAATTGAACAGCTAAAATCCAGTCCTGAAGACGTCATTGAAGAAATATCCAAAGAATGGAACGGAGAAACAGACATAGAATGCCAATTTTTCGAAAATGAAGAAGACGTGCCTGAACCCGCTGCCTTAGATTCGTCCAAAAACAACTTGATGATCTTTGACGACTTGCAACTCACCAAACAAAACAAATGCGAAAAATATTACATCCGAGGAAGACACTCTAACGTGGACTGCTTTTACCTCGCTCAAAATTATTTCCTGCTCCCCAGACAAACCATCCGAGAAAATGCCAACTTTATTTGTCTCTTTCCTCAGGACGATAAAAACATCAACCACATTTATCAAGATCACGTTTCAAGCGACATGAAAAAAGAAGAATTTAAAAAGTTTTGCAAATACTGCTGGTCTCAACCCCATGGATTTGCCGTCATTGATTTATCCTCCAAAAAAGACCATGGAAAATACAGAAGCGGGTTGGACGATTTTTATTTTCCAAACGTATAAAAAACATGTCTGGATTCTATTTGCTTACCAAATCTAAAAAAGATCTTCCCACCGTATCCAACAGCTCCATCAAAACATACTTTGAAAAACCCATCGAGCTGGATATGAACAAACAGTATGAAATGGCGCTCGTCGGACTCGAAACTTATCGAAGCTATCCCAACATCACCTCTAAAAATAACGTTTTTAGATACAGTCCAAACGCTGGATCAAACAGTTACACCATCTACATTCAAGAAGGAACTTACGAAATTAACCAGCTCAACGATTACCTTCAAGCTGAAATGCAAAAACAAACTGTAAGCTTGTACAGAGTAGACGGTGTTGTCATCACAGCAAACGAGTCTTCGCTCAAAGCCGTATTGACTTTTGGAAAGCCTACAGCAACGACAAGATACTGGGTTGATTTTAACGTCAATAACAGCATTGGTACTCTCCTCGGGTTCGACAAAAACGAATACACCTACGTCGAAAAAAAAGAAGACCCTGTTGATCCCAATAAAGTCACTAGCGTCATCAGCACTTACGAGTCTGAAAACATCGTAAGAATTGAAGAAACTGCAGTCATTCGAGTCACAAACGACATTATCGGCTCCTCCTATTTAGACGGAAAATCAACAAACGACATTTACTCCTTTTATCCACAAGTTGAACCCGGAACCAAAATTGTTGAAAAACCTTTTCACCTCATCTACCTTCCCATCGTTGTCAGCAAAATTTCAAGAATGGAAACACAAATCGTTGATCAAGATGATCACTTGATCGATTTTAGAGGAGAAGACATCATTGTCAGATACCACATCAGAGAAAGAATCTCATCCACTCTACACGATCTTTTCTCCGGAAGCGCTTTCAGTCGGTAAAAAAAAATTTTCTTTTTCTATTAAAAATGTATCAAAAGATCAGTCTCAACATTTCAAAAGGACAAGCTGACAAAATTAAAAAAGCGTTACATGATAAAACTGAAACCAGTATAAAACTCACTCATCAAGACTTGAACGGCGAACATGTTCTTGCTGTCACTCAAGCCCAACTCAACAAAATTGCAAAAGCCTATGAAGCTGGAAAAGGGGTCACCCTCAAACTCAGCAAAAAACAAATTGCATACAACGCAAAAGTAGAAGGAGGATTCATCGGTGCCCTTTTACCTTTACTCGGAATGATCGGAAGCACCATCGCCACTAAAGTCGTTCCTGCTCTTGCCACTGGACTGTTAGGTGGAGTCGGAGCTTCTGCCGGTTCTGCATTAGTTGACAAAATTGCTGGGCGCGGAGTCGTTTACCTCAGAAAAGGCGGAAAAGGACTAAAAATTTCCAAACTTGGATCAGGCATATACCTCAACCATTGGAATGGAAACACACAAGGCGATGGGCTTTACATCAAAAACAAAAAAGCTTACGATCGTATCGGCTCTGGAGAAGAAGAACAATTCTCCGGTCTTGGCTTACTGCTCGGTCCCAATTCACCCTTTAGTAGCATACCCATTTTAGGATCCATTTTGTAGATCCATGGAAATTCTTTGAAAACGTTTTCGAATGTTTTTAAAGAAAATACACTTTTATCATTCCTATTTCTCCTTCAGACGAAATCATTAACGTTTCTCCCACATACACATCCAACACGCTCGAAAAAGAAACGATTTTTGAAACCCGATACAGCTGATCAGACTTACGCACCAAATCAAATTTCTTATCGTCGCTCTCTTCTCCAAACTTAAAACTCTCCCAAATAACACCGCTTGTCTCCATTGAAAATATCAACATCCCTTTCTCTAAACACACTCTAAATTCCGATGTCGGCTTCACCATCTTACACATTTCGCTAAACCTACTAGCCGAAACTCTTCTCTTAGACCAAAAAGAATAACGCTCACTCAAACTCACGTTTTGAACGCTTTCCGTCGTCACCTTAATATTATACGCAAATTGGTCTAAAGTTATCACGCCGATTTCAAAACTTCCCGCACTCAAAATCGACAAAGTCAACTCGCTTCCATTTTTTACCGTTTTAAACACCTTGCTCACATAACTCTCAACACCCACATGTAACGCTTCCTCAAAATCAAACACGTACTCATCAAACTGATCTGCAAAAAGATCCACTTCAAACATTAAATTTATCGTTGTTTTTGTTCTCACACTTATACCTTCTTTACTGATTCGCAAACACACCATCCTCATATTTTTGAACAAAAGATCAAACAACGCTTTCACTTCACCTGCATGCTTTGTTCGCGCAAAAAACATTTTTAAATAAGAAGAAAATGTTTTTTAAATCAACACTTGCATTTTTCATCACAGTACATTTTACTTGAATACGTCACATTGACGCTATTGTGAGCTTTTACCTTTGGATGCATTCGACACCAACGAGCGAGTTGTTTCATGCAGTTAATTTGTTTTCCAATGCCAAAATCCCCATTGTGATAAACAAGAACGAATTGAGCATTTAAAAAATTCACCACTCGATCTGAATCCCATTGCTCAAAGTCTTCAGGAACAGTTTCAACAATATCTTCCATCTTTTTTAAATACTAAGAAATTTCTTAATTTAAATTCAATATTTTTAACAACAAAATGATCACACCACCTTAGCCATCGGACACTACAAAACACGGTAAGAAATTGATTCAAAAGGCTTAGAATAAAAAACAATATACAAATAACGTATTTTTATATTTACAATCGCCGCCATCTTGGAAATAACATCGAGACCCCCCAATATATTACGGTATCAATGGCTCAGAACCCGACATCATCATGATGGAAACGATCACATCCTTAAGTATGGAAAGGGGTCAATGCGCTAGAACCCGCATTTATATACTACTTGTGTGAATTCGATAGAAAACGCTCTTGTGAGTACGGAACCTGATTATTTTCTCTTATAACAAGATTTTGGGAAGAACCTTTGCATTTTCTTCTGATGTGTTCATTAGATTTAATTGAAGATTTTTTATCATAACCATCAAATATAATATAAGTGGTGGCATAATTTTTTCTTATATAGCTGATGTAGGTCTCAACAATTTCTACAAACCTCATACCTTTGTTCCAAAGAACTCTGTGGAGTAAGGAACCTCCATCAAGGACATATTTGCACAAACTGACATTTGTACTTGCTTTAATTTCGTCGTCAGGAAGAATCACTTTGCGCAAAGATGATTTGTTTGCTTTCAGCATTAGGTTATTTTTAAATAATGATTGTGGGAGATGAGTAAGCTCATAATCAAAATATAGTTCAACGTCATCCTCTCTTTCTGCAATTGCTGCAAGTCTATTAAAAAGGAGTGTTGGATCGACACAACAATCAGTTTGTTTGTCTAGTTTTACGCTATTGGTCAAAACATCTAAAGAAAAAAATGTATTCTTCTTTTTAAACTTTGCTTCATTGAACTTAAGGCCGTTGAGAAATGTTTGTAGACGAACACCTATGCTCTCAGCCTCGTCACAATTGACAAGATCTTCACCATTGACTGACACAAGACCCGTAGATAATGAATATAGATTTCTATCGACAGTATTGAATGGATTTCTTACAGAAAACCAGTCATAAAACAACTCACAATGTTCATAATCACATACTAATCTTTTAATACCCATTTCTTTATTGCTTTCCGTAACTCCGATGTCAAATCCAGATAATTTATGCATTGCTTCATGAACACTTGCAGAATAACAGATGCTCATTGTCCATAGGTTGCGTACATTTTCATCAAATCCTCTACCTCTAGTTAAACCACCATTGCATTTTAAAGACCGCATCAGGGTCTGCTCTATTACAAGATCAGAAGATAGGCCAGCCCAATACCTTTCAGGTCGGCGCACTGCGTGACGACCATCTAAAAATTGTTGATGTAACCATGGATTCGTTTCTGAAAGGTATTGCATTTCTTGCAAATATAACCTGGAGCACTTGGCATAGTTTGAATGCCCTGATGCGGCAAATAAGTTTAGCATTTTTGAGATTGTTTGAAGATGCAAGTACCAGTTA
This sequence comes from Hydra viridissima, assembly GCF_058129835.1. Classification (NCBI taxonomy): domain Eukaryota; kingdom Metazoa; phylum Cnidaria; class Hydrozoa; order Anthoathecata; family Hydridae; genus Hydra; species Hydra viridissima. The sequence goes on along the minus strand of NW_028324300.1, from coordinate 26,289,021 downwards.
CAAGTTCTCTCTGCAACTAAAAATTCCTTTATGATACTAATATAGTATATGTACAAGATCCAAAGTTTTGCAGTGCGTGATTCATATGACTTCTTTTCCGTATAGGTTAATATGGCACATTCAATATTTTTGAAAGCATCTGTATTACCAAGTCTGATTAACTCTCCCTCATTCATACCATTTTGCATTGCAATTTTATAAGTGCATTCAAGTCCGGATATATCTAGTTTTGATTCGTCAACTAAAATATCTATAATATGACTCATCAATGCATTCTGGACCAAAATGTGACCTCTTAAAGCTCTTGCAACAGCTTTTCCTTTAAGCATATGTTTTACTGTATCTTCAGAGTAAACTTGTTCTAAAACTTCTTCCAGGCCAGTCCCTGCCATTAGTTTTCCAATGCTTCCGAGAAAGCTCATCATTGTGTGAAACCCTCCGAGTCGACATACTATATTGAGGTTCTGATCTTTTATAACACCAAACGTTCTTCGCTTAATCGAATCCAATGTTTTGAGACCTTTTCCATATACTTTGACATAACTTTCTTTGTCAAACCCAAGCTTACACAATACACAAACAGCATTCTTTTTTTTTTCAAATGTAAAAACTTTTACTACACGTAACGTTTAACTTGTAAGTTTTACTTTTCCATATAATAGTTTCAATATAATAAGACGCAACCTTTTTTCGGAGTAAAACTTAATTATCCACTCATACAAAATGTTTCATTGAAAACTTTTGTTATGAAAACAAAAGAAATGATTAAGTTTTTCGCAGTAAAAATTTTCTTTTGAAAATAAAAAATCGAATGAAGTTTTGCGCGGCATTCACTTTTAACACTTTTACACTTTTCAAACGTAAATAACTTAAAAAATAATTGTTTTCAAGTCAAAGTTCTTATATAAATACTGATCAGCATAAAATTCTCAATTCAACGATATATAATTAGTCATATTTTGGTGTTGTCAGAATTAGCCTACTTTTTGCCCCAAATTGCCCCAAAAGGGATGTTCCCGTAGCGCAATCAACAGGGCTTTTTTTTACGCTCATCCAGAGACTGTCTACTTCCTCTGTGCAAAGTTTCAGCTTTATACTATTTTTGTCCGGGGCAACTCGCAATTCTCTCCTACTAATATATAAAAATGGTCAGATTAGTGCCATAGATAGTAATAGTCAAATGTTCAGTTATTTTTAATTAATTTATTTAGTTGTGTGCATTTAACGTTTTAAAGAGAATTTCCTTTTTTAAAGAAACATGTATCAAGGGGATACCAAAAAATTAATAATTCATGTATAATTAACGTTTGCTTTATATTAATCTTATTAATTAAAGTTCATGTTATAAAAAATATAACAAAAATTTAGCTTTTTTCGTCAATTTAAAGCATGATGAAGTGTTATTATTTTGTGTCAGTAACTAAAAACGTATTGTTTTGAACTTAGTAATGTCGAGGAAAATGGTTCTGCCTTACACTAATATGACCTATGTCAGTTTTAAATTTCTCAAATAATGTTAAATAATTGGTAAATTACTTTACCTCCGCATGCTTTTTATTTTAATTTTACAGATGGTTTAATTTTTTAAATTTGAAGGCGTTTTTCTAAAAGGGTATTAGTAATGGTTTCGCAACTTTAAATTGTGGAAAACAGCCACCATAAATTAACAGACCGACCATAACCCGTATTACGGGTTGCTTTTTGCTAGTTGCTATTAATAGCAATAAAAAATTTACCGACGCAAATGTTTTTCCCCTACAGGCATTTGCTGATTTAAAATGGATTTAGATCGCGTTAAAAAGACATTTAAATCAATCTGAACGTTTAGGAATCAATTCTAAACGGATTCCGAAAAGCGATTATTGCTTTTTTTTAAAGAAATGTGTTAAAAATGCCTTATGACTTAAGGCACAAAACAACACATTTAGAAGACATTCACAATTACTTTTTTTTTTTGCAATAAAAAAAATTTCTTTCAAATAAATGTGTTAATAACGTGTTAAAAATTTAATCTCCTTATGTCCGTCATACAAAAAGGAATGTTTCAAAATAATTATACTGTTTCTTCATTTATCAACATGTCATAGCTCTTCAAAAACCAATAATAATTTTACCACGAATTAATTCTCATGTTCCATTATTCGAAGTCTTCATTATAAAAAAATAAAAACCAGGTCGTGAATACTTTGAAATAATAACTTTTAGACAAAATAAAATCATTATTCAAGATGGCGAACATTAGGGATTTGTCGTATAATTTTGTACGTTCAACTTCAAATTAGAGCACTTTCCAATTGATTTTGAGACCCATGTTTTTATACGATTCTTAATCAGCATAAAATTCTCTCTCAGAATCAATCATAAAAAGGGGGGTGCAAAAGTCGAGTAGCGCCTAATTTTTATACTTTTAAATTTTCTTTTTGATTGTTATGTATTTTGTTTATTATTTTGAATTTCGTTTTATAACCTAAGAATATTATAGCATAACATTATAAGATCAAAAGTATGAAACAATAATGAAAAATTAGTTCTATAGTTTCCAAAAAGATTTTTTTAAAAAAGGACCTTTAAAGCTAAGGTCACCGTAGCTTAGCTATTTTTAAAGCTAAGGTCATCTTAGCTACACTTTAAAGGTGTAGCAATACTTTCATAATTGTTTTATTAAATTATCAGAATGAAAACTTTATAACATTAAACTTAAGTTAATTTTTTGTTGTTTTTATAATTACTAGTTTCTCAGCAATGCATATTTCTTTCTTAATAAAGTCACCTGTAAAAAAATTCTACATTTTCAAAATAACGACTCACATTTTGTTTTTTATTTAAAATAATATTACTGGTTTACCTGTTTACTTTTATTACAATTATAGTATAACTAATTTTATTTTTCAGGTGATGAAGAAGTTGATGTTAATATTAATGGAAAAAGTAAGAAGAGTGACAAATTAGATTTTAGTGATAACTAGCAATTTGTAATAAGAAAAAACAAAGGAATGATTACAATCAGGGTTTGATTATAATCAGGGCATCAGTACTTTCACAATTATTTGTCTGTTAACTAGAAAATTCAATTCCAGGATTCCATTATTGAGGCAGAGAGCGCCTATTTCAAAAGACAATATTGTGGATCAAGCAAGTAATACTTATTTTTTTAGCTCGAGTTGGTGTATATATGTATATGTTTTTTATATATTATTTATGTTATTTAAAAATGAATTTTTAATTTAAAATACTTTTTGCATATTTAATGTAATGTAATGGTTTTTTATATTGTAGTTAAACCATCTGTATTTCCACAACCACTTCTAAAATTAAACAGAAACTTTCAAACAAACAGCAGTTGTATGGCAACTGCACCCCAAATCAATGAAATGGATCAAGCAAGTAAGTTATCAAGTTATTAAAGTTTTTTAATTTTGTCTGATGTGACCAATGCAGTTGCTTAAGCTATAATCTCTCTTTTACCATTATCTCTGGATCTTATAACTGTGAAATATGGACTTTGATTAAATATTGCATAAATTTTTTTAAGCCTATATTTTACAACATACATTTTAAAATAGATTCAAAAAAAAAACTTAAGGTTTAAAAAAATTAAATTAGTGTACCAAAAGTACACTAATTTAATTTTTTTAAGTTTTAAATTTAGTAGTTTTTTTAAAAATCTTTTTCTTATATGAATAATTTAATGTATTTTACAGAGTTCCAGGGAAAAGTTCTCTATCAGCTAGCAAATTTGGCAAATGAAATTAAAGATTTGAGAATAGCAGTTGAAATGATGGGTATACCAAGTTCAAAGCACTTAGAAAGTGGTGAAGTTCATCTGGAAGTTTTTGCTGGACCTATTCAGACCTTGAATGGGTATAGAAATTTAGAGGAGCAGTGTGGAATACTTGCAAATAAAACAACTTTAGTTAGTAAATAGCTCATATTTTCTATTTCAAGTTCAATATCCTGTCATTTAAAGTTTGACTATGGTATTAAATTTTTTATATAAGACTGTTTGTTTTGATGTCTAAAATAGGTTTTGCTTTTACTGAATAAGTAGAATTTATATTTTGATTCTAAACTAGAATTCCATATCTATTAAAAATTGCATTTTTTAATAATTTATTTGTAGTTTCACTTTCTTTCACGAATTGGGGGAACATCTACTAAAGATACTTCAAAAAATCTCTTAAAATGACTTCTTTCTTATTTTGTTATGTCGCATTTAAGTATGGATGGAAAGGCACACTTAAAAGGCTTCCATTTAGAGACACTGCTTTATGTCAACTTGTTGTTGGTAAAGTATTAACTTTTTTGTTTAACTAAAACCAAATTCAGGTTATAATTCTATTTTTTAATGACTTCAAATCTTAAACACCATTAAAACTATGAAAAGAGTTTTTAAAGGGTATGATATAAGCCTATGATATGTTGAATAGGGCTTTCAAAGAGCATAGCACTATCTGATTAAATTTTTTAAGTATTTCTAAAAAGATTAAAAGAATATAAAAGTAGTGAAGCAATTTAAACAATTTTATTAGTGCTCTATCCACGGCTCCTCTTATACCACTGTTGATTTTTTGTATACAAAATTTTTTGATGTTAAATTCCTTTATAACTATTTAGACAACGCTTAACTTTTTTTGACGTCAAAATTAAGAAAAGTTAAACGTTGTCTAAATTTAGACAAAGATCGTTTTAGATTACTTTTAAGTACTTAGTAGAATTGTTTTATTGAGTTGTTTTTATTACAATTTATTTTCACAATGTTTTACATAAGTTTAGCTAGTTAAGTTTTATATAACCTGTAAAATAAGTTATTTGGATATGTCCTATTACAATTTTAAATGCATAAATGTATAATCAGATGTTTTCTTATTACTTTTCAGTATTTAGTATGAGCGTTATACTCATACTAAATACTGAAAAGTAATATAAAACGAGCGTTTCATTTACAACATTCGTACAGCTTTTAAAACAAACATTTAGATGGAGTTTAAATTGCATTTAAAATTAATGTTTAGGTAGGGTTTAGACGGAATTTTCAAATAACTTACGTTCTAAATCAAAACAAAATTAAAATTAAACAATTAAAGTTCTCCCAAAATGTTTAAATTTAATTTTGGTATATAGGTTGAGTAGTATTTTTATATTAAATTTTCATATATAGGTTGAGTAGTATTTTTATATTAAATACGTAAAGTTGAGCTTTTTAGTTTGTATTTTAGTTTACGTACATAAAATAAGATTTAACCTATGTATGTATATATATATATATATATATATATATATATATATATATATATATATATATATATATATATATATATATATATCATAGTTTTGTAATTCTAACATGTATACATATACATATATATGTATACATATACATATACATATACATATACATATACATATACATATATATATATATATATATATATATATATATATATATATATATATATATATATATATATATATATATTATAGTTTTGTAATTCTAACATGGTTATATATATATATACATATATATACATATATATAAATATATATATATATATATATATATATATATATATATATATATCATAGCTTTGTAATTCTAACATGGTTGTATATATATATACATATATGTATACATATATATATATATATATACATATATATATATATATATATATATATATATATATATATATATATATATATATATATATATATATATATATATGTATATATATATATATGTATATATATATATGTATATATATGTATATATGTATATATACATACATATATATATACATAAAATTAGCTAATTGGCATTTATTTTTGTTTCAGATACTTAATAAATTAAAAATATTAAATTATGACTTCAAGGACTTCTCAATGGAGAAAAATTAATAAAAGTATTGTAAAATTAGCTTCTCAAACCAATGTTGCACCTATGAAAAATCTTGCTGTTGATGATGATGTTGATGTGAATCAAGATTATGTTTTCGTTGAAAGGTTAATCACAGTATTATTGATTCATCTGAGAGCAGTGATGAAAGTTATATTGAGGGAGAAGCCAGAATTTCTGACAATGGTGCAGAGGATACGTTTCAATCTATGTTGGCTAAATGGGTTGTACAAAATCAAATTTCCAACATAGCAACTAACGAATTACTTAAGTTGATGCAGTCATTTGGCCATGATAATTTACCAAATGATGTAAGAATGTTGTTAAATACACCTAAAAGTATTGAAGTAAAGCTTAAGTGTGGTGGGGAGTATATTTATTTTGGATTACAGTAATGCATTCTTAGAAATTTAATTAAGATACCCAACATTGATAAAATTGAATTGGTTGTTAATATTGATGGTCTTCCGTTATTTAAAAGTTCTTCTGTTCAAATATGGCCAATATTATGTAGGTTTTCAAAATTGTCACCATCTAGTGTTGCAATATTTTGTTGAAATGCTAAACCCTCATCTGTGGAAGAGTTATTAGAAGATTTTTTAGAAAAATTAACCTCTTTATGTTTGAATGGCATGAAGCATGCAGGGAAGAATTATCCTCTTTCTGTGAAATATTTCTGTTATGATGCTCCAGCAAGACAATTTTTAAAATCTATTATTAGTCATAATGGTTATAATGCATGTGAGCGTTGTGAAATACGTGGGCAATATATCAATGGGCGTGTTATATTTGAAGGACTAGATTATCCTTTAAAAACTGATATTGAGTTTAATTTATGTAATTACAAAGAGCATCAAAACAGTTTATGCAGTTTATCAAGGATAAATTTTCCTTGTTGTTCAGGATTTGTTTTAGACATAATGCATTTAGTATATCTTTGTGTAGTTAAAAGAATCTTGACATATTTGTGCAAAGGTCCAAATATATCTAGACTTGCACCTACTCAAAAGGCGGCCATATCAGAGTATCTTCTACAACTTACTGGCAAAATGCCATCTGAGTTTGTCCGGCAACCACAAAGTCTGGCTGAGTTTAAGCGATGGAAAGCCACAGAGTTTAAGAACTTTCTTTTGTATACTGGTATGGTTTTATTAAAAGATATTGTTTCACACCAACTTTATCATCATTTCTTGGCATTATCTGTAGCAGTGACCATAATGGTTGATGAAAAGTTTTTTAAAAATGGTGAATTAGTGTTATACTCACTACAGCTTTTAAATTGGTTTGTAAGCACTGCTCCTGTTTTGTATGGACAAGATTTTATGAGTTATAACATTCATAATTTAACTCAAATCGCTGATGATATTAGTAATCATTCCTCTAGCTTGCAAGAAATCTCTGGTTTCACTTTTGAGAATTACCTTAGAACTCTTAAAAAGTATATTCGTAAACGTCAAAATCCATTGTCACAGATTGCTAAAAGAATCATTGAAATTGAAAATACCAGTTCTTATAAAAATGAGAAGATTATGAAAACAAAAACTGCATTTAATAACAAAGACAAGTGGTTTTTCCTTCATTCACCAAAAGTGATCTGCATTACAAAAATTTTAAATGAAAATGATATTGAGTGTAGTGTTTTCAAGTTGTGCAGACTAGATGGGTTTTTTAGCAATCCATGTTGCTCAAAACTCTTGGATATTTATTTTCTTCATGCAAACAGCAGGTTTCAGAGAAAAGTCATTAAAAAAATTGAAATATAAAACTGGGACTGTTATTCTACCACTGCATCCCAATGTTGAATTATAGATACCTTTTATTAAAAATTCAGTAGTTAATAATTGTTTCATTTATATTTATAATATTACTGTTGCTGTAATTTAATACTCCCCCTGTTCTGAATACTGTTCTGATTTGCATTTAACATAAAGAATTATGAAAAATAAGTTATGTTGTTGATTAAACACATTTTTTACATAAAATTTATACATTTTTCTATAATGTAATGAACATTTTTATGCCGATAATATAGTCTACTACATTACACAATTCTTTTTTAAAAAAGTTGTTGTTTTTTTTTTTAATGAAAAATTTTGTTTCAAAATACTGTTCCAATTAATAAAATGGAACAGTATTTCAAAACAAAGGGAGTTTAATTTTCCATGAAATATTCACACCTAAAGTATGATGTGCAGTATTTGTTGTTTTTTTTGTTTTTTTTTGAAGAGTAAACCTGAAACAGTTCACAATATACAATTCCATCAAATTGGATAAAGAATGGCTTTGTTTATTGGCCAAATCGAAAGGTGGAATCAGCAATTATAAAAAGATATGACCCAACAGATGATTGGCTTAAGTTTAAACTAAAATATGTCCAAATTACAGGTATTTTAAAATATTGTGTTAACATAAGGAAAAATGATTACAATAGCACTTTTTATTTGTTAATTTTTTTAATTTACTAATATTGAACACTATTTGTCCTCTTTTTTTTTATTTATTTATTTTTAATATTTTCATTTGCTTTATTGAAATCTTTAGATAATGATAAAAGTGTATGTGATGAGTATGGTGACAATGTTACTGCTGGAGAGACCAGTGGAGTAATGGATGTAATAAGTAAAAAATGTAATAAGCCTCCTATATCAGGTAAACCTTTTTACATTTCAGTAAATATCTTTTTAAAGGGTTCCTAAAGTTACAAATGTAAGGAGGATTTAGATTGCATAACTAGACATGAGACCTGTTGATTTTTAGTATTTTTTTGATTGTTTTTAATTGTAAAGACAAACAAAAAAATTACTTACAAACTGGCCACAAACTTTGATTTTTCATAACTTTTGAATTGTTGGTTAAGTTTTCCTATTTTTTAAAGCTCTACAAAGCTATATTTTAAAATTAAAAATTAAAACAACTAGGTGAAAAATGGCAAGATAAATTCTCCTTTGTTTTTAAAGACTTGTAAAAAACTGTAATGTTTGTTTTGTAAAATTTTATAAGTGTGCAAACGAAGTTCTTCTGATAAGAAACAAATCACATTCCCACTTCCTGTTCCTCCTAATAAGAAAATTGAGCGAACAAAGAAATCTACTTTAGGTGAGCACTTGCATAATTTTGTGCTTGCACCATTATTTTTTTTATTGTAGCTTTTTATGAATTTTAAAAAAATATATTAATTTTTTTTTAATGTTTATTAAATATTTAAAGATGTATTGTAAACAAGTCAGTTGTCCTTTTGGTAAAATTGATTGTTAGTTCTTGTTAGGATTTGGTTGATTTTTTATTGTTTAGATGTTAAAAAGTTCTTGAATGACAAAGATGAAAGTGAAAGTAGTGCAGGAGAGATGTCTCTTAAAAAGAAAAGAAAGGTAAATATATACTCTATAATTAAAATCAACATTAGTATAAAGAAAATGTAATGTTAAAAAAAATATTATGAAAATTATAAGGTTTGTCCTTGTGAGTTTATTTTTTGTAATAGCATCAATTTTTGCTAAAATTATATTAGGTTGTTTACCACTTAAATCATTTTCAGGCAGTTCATGTGTTAGCATGCCAAAAAAGTGATTTCCTTAGTGGCAAAATCAGTGATCCCATTGATTTTGCCACTAAGGAAAGACTCTGCAAGTGTACATGATGAAGTCTTTTTAAACAACAATGATGATAAAGGTGATATAGTTTCAGAGCTTACCTTTTTTTGCCAGTTTTTTTGTTGTTTTATTGTATTGTTATTTGTTATCAGCAATCTAGAATGACACTGTTGTGTCATTCTAGATTGCTGATAACTTGAAAAAGTCTGATGCTTTGATATGCAGGCTGGAACATTAGTTTGATAAAGATTTTTGACACAAAAATCAATTTATTCTTTTCATATTTAGCATTTCAATTGATGGTAATTTAAAAGTTGGAACAGATCAATACAAGGCTTGACGATCTGTTTAGATTAGTTCATACTTTTAAAGAAAATAAAGATGATGTTTATCATCTTCCCCAACCATTTACTGAGCTTCCAGATTTAATTAACTTTGATGCAGGGTTAACAAACCCTAAAGAGTTTAAATCATTTGTAAGGTTTTAATTGTTTTAAACTAATTATATGAACTGAGTATGAAAAATAAGGCAGCGTGAGCTATTCTAAATTTTATATAAGAAACATTCAAAACATTTTCATGTTTTGAATTTTTTTTTTTACTAGAGGTCTGCCATTTTTATAAAAGTTGTTTTCATTTAGATGCAGTTACCCGATGTTTTAAGATAAAAAAACACGATGTACGATGGTATATTGCAGATTGTTTGAAGTTTGCACCATATCGTTTGGATGGTGGAAAGCGAGCATCGAATCAAAAGGAGAGTGTGATGGCAGAAGGTGATACAGAAGATGTTGATATTTATGATCAAGAATGATTTTATCAAGATCGTTTTCCAAATAATTTTTATTTTGTATAATTTTTTGTTTTAAAAATGTTTAAATTATCTTGTGGTTTTATTTGCTTTCATTTACAGTTTAGTTATCTGCATTTGCAAAATGACGAATGGGCAGATCACTTGTGAAACTATAATAAGATATATAAAATCAACTATTGCAGTCTTTATATTGTATTGAAATTTGATAGGATTTGTTAATGGTCACAATTAAGCTTGCATAAGTAAAGACTTGGATAAATTTTGAAAAAATAGCACATACAATGATTCTTATCCCCCGCATTTCTTATCTATGCAATATTGTTATTGTGAGTAGAATATTCTACTCACAATAACATTATTGTACATATAAGAAATGTTCGTTGAACCAACGCTAAATCAATGTTAATATAACGTTGATCTGTGGTTTGTTTTCAACGTTTAACTAACGTTTGGTTTCAACGTAGATTTGCGTTTCCATTTTAACCAAAAATTAACGGCTTTTCAACCATAAATTTCAACATTTTTTCAACGTTTTTTCAACGTTGATATGCTTGCTGGGTGAGGTAAGCAACCTTTGGAAACATCTTTCTCTTTCTTCGCATATGATAACAACACTTTTGGTTGGTTTAATTTAGTCTTTGAGTTTTAAAAAACTAGTTTCTTTGAAATGATAAGAAAGTACTAATGCATTCCGACATTTAGTGCAGGTAGTTTATTGTAAATTTATGTATCATACATTTTTTGATAAGATACATAATGTTGATAATGTTTGATAACATACAAAATATATGTTATCAAAAAGTTCCCTTAATAATTCAAGTCAAAAACAATTGACTCAATCATTGAGAGCTGGAATATTACAAAGAATAATATATAAGTAAAATAATATATATTAAAATATAATATTTTGTATTTTATATTCTTATTAAATACTATATCCATTAACTACATTTATGTATTAAATAATCCTAGAAGGAACCTAAGTTGTGTGTACTCCTAAGTTGTGTGAACCCCTAAGTTGTGTGTACTCACTGCACTCAGCTAATAGTTCATGCAGCATGTACATATCTGGTATCTTGCCACAAAAATTGAAAATATAAAATTTGTCTAAATTGTAAGTAGACACCACTGCCGCTTACCATACAGTTATGTTATAAACCTTCTAGCACACTGCATTGGGTAACTAAGAACTAAAAGGTACATAAATTATGCGTAAATATTATTAAATCGTAAATTGCACTTAAAAAGTATATCGAATATTTTGTACCTTAATATTTAAATAATTTCTTTAATGGTCTAATTTTTTTAGAAACCATTTCATATCTTTAACATTTTTAAAACTTTATTTCATAGTCTAGTTTCTCTTTCAAAACTCTGTTTAATTATTTTTTTTAATATTTCTGTAAAAAGCCTTAGAAAATGTACATCGGTCACCGCTAAGAGCTCCGATCGCCGCCATCTTGAGAGGCCAATTTTGGCTTCAAATTATTTTGAAAAAGATAATTGAATACGCTATCCAGTTATATTTTGAGATCAGTGAAAAAATATTTGCCATTTTGAAAATTATAAGTTAATAACAGAGGTGTGCAGTTTGGTTAACTGGTTATCTTTAACCGACAAAATGACCGAGAAAGTCTTAACTGGTTAACCTCAAAAATGATCGTAGTTAACCAAGTTAACTGCTTTAACCGCTATGTATGCAGTTAACCGGTTAAAGGTATATGCGCACGGATAACTAAATGAAATGCTTGTAATTTAAAAATAATAACGCATTTTTAACCCCGAATTCTTGTTTAGATTTATTCATTCTGAATTTATATCATGAAAGAAACCAAAAGAAAAACTGTTTTCCATCAGTATGCAAACATAAAATGCAAAACGAGAATTGTTAGGCACTTTAAGGAGAAATTGGCATATTAATTAATGTAACATGAGGACTTAGTGGGGACAAGAGAATTATCACTTGGTTATCTTGACTTGATCATTTGCATAAAAAGGGGACGTTATAAAAGAGATCAGTTCAATTATTATTCAATCGGCAATAAATTGCAGTGGAGAAATCCGGAATGGTACTCAATGAAACGATGTGAAGAGCCGTGGTGGTCTGCAAGTAGGCCATCCTAAGGTTTATGAAGTTGTTGGTCAGTTACAGTTATCCAATTATTATTATTTACAACGTTTAAAGTATCTTACCATCATTTCGCGCTGGACTTGATTCGGTGATTGTAGCGGAAGTTGCCTTGGACAAAGGTCATCATATTGACTAATTCGGGTGCAAGTTGTGAACGTTGTGCCGAAACCTTGTTTCCGGCGAAACTGAAAACTCTTTCTGACGGTGCCGAGGTGGCCACGAAGGATAGCACAATTTTGGCAATTTGACTAAGCCTCGGGAATGCTGATTCGTGTTCTTTCGACCAAGTCAGGAGATCCAATCTCTCTGCTTCTTCTTTCTGGAGGATCCATCTTGTTGTAATTTGAAAACAGCATTGAAGTGATCAATTGCCTCCATAAATTCTGGAAGGGTGCCAATAACGGATGGATCTCCCTTCAAACGGTAATCCAAAGCAGATGCCAGTTTGAAAATCAGATTTTGAGGGAACCGTCGATGAAGGGCAGAGGAAACTTTCGACTTCAGTTCTTCTACTTGAATCAATTTGACAACAGCTGGGATTACTAGCGATAGCGTTGGGTAATGTTCACCTTGCAATGCGTCGGTAGCGGCTTTGAATGGTTCGAGAAATTCGAGAATCTGAAGAATGCCTTGCTTCTCTCTCTTCGTAAACATAAGATCTTGAAAGTCGGTTCCCATCAAGAGTTCATCAAGAACGACAAAATTCTCTTTCACGGATTGCAGCATAATGTAGAAAGAATTCCATCGAGTGGGGCAGGGCAGCTTCAACGAATTAGCCTTGCGAGGCTCACCTGGAATTAAAATTTAAATAACTAGGTTTCAGTCTTGAAACTAGCAATGAAAAAATGATATTTATTACATACCCGTCTTTGAAAGGTTCACTTGATCGTCCACCAATTCGTAGTAGTCGTAATCCTCCACCAAAATCCCGGACGAATCTCGCTCCGGTTCGTCATTGTCATTGCCTTCTTCGCCAAGCAAAGCTCGTTGCTCCGACAGGATGGCCCACGCTTTCTTCTCTCGAGCCAGAATTTCCTTCTGCTTCTTTTCAACATCACATTTCCGATACTTGAAGTGTTGTATCCCCTTCTTACTTTTCTTGATTAATCCGTCGAAACTTTTCACCTTCTCTATTCCATCCGCCATGAGGCACAAGTTGATGTTGTGTCCGAAACAAGTGAAATGGACAACCTCCATTAGGTTCAGCGCGGCCAGAATGTTTGCACCATTGTCAGACACCCAAGCTGACTTGTCCAAAGGAATCCCCCATTCTGTAGATAGTCTTCTTAGTTCAGCAGCAATATTCATCGCGGTGTGTCTTTCAGAAAACTGCTTGGCCGCCAAAACAAAGCTGCATTGCTTCCAGTTTGCATCAATGAAATGTACAGTAAGCCCAACATAGTAGAGTCGCCGATAATTATCGACCCACATATCAGTAGTGAGACAGTAAAATTGAGCTTGTTTCAGGTCTTCGACGTGCCTGATGAAGATGCAAGTTTGTGTTCTTTGTTGTAGTTCCATATGATCCATCCTTCCTGTTCGTGGAAGTGGTTCCATACTTCAGCCTTTTTTGCTCTCTTTCGAGACTTCCTTTCTTCTTTTTGTTTGGCACAAGAGTTGTCAGTGACCGTAACCTGATCTTGTGTGGTTTCATTTTCAGAGTTGTTTTCCTTATTTGAGTTGTGTTGGTGGTCTACTTCTTCAGTCTCAAAATGAATACCACCATCCATAGCCTCGCTCTCTGAAGCCATTTGAATCATAGAAATTTAACCTGTGAAAACAATGAAAAGTATAATTATTAAATTACAAGCAAGACGAAAGATCACCAACAGTTTGTTTATCTTACTGTTTGAACCGTGGATTCCTTGAATATTATAGAGAAAAGTCTTTCGTATTCAGGACTGTCATTCAGCAATACATACATAAGTTTTCACATCATAAAAGGCCTTAAAATCTCATTAAATTAAAACACTCATACTACAATAGAATGTGATTAAAATACCTGTTCTGTGTGTTATTTAGCACATTTGTTATAAAAACACTCCTCAATTACTCAACAATAATTTAACGAGCACGCCGCTTTAACAGTTTTCCTAGTTTTTCCTCAAAATGCGTCTGCTAAAAAAGCGGTTAACCGCGTTAACCGCATTAACTGGTATATTTTTGTTGTTATATCGATAATGTAGTTAAAGTGGTTAACTGCGGTTAACCCGGTAAATTTTAGACCCTCGACGGTTGGTTAAAGTGGTCAATCGACTGGTTAACCGGTAGTTAATTGGTTAGATTAACCATTTTGCACACCTCTGGTTAATAATCTTTCTGCTGACAAAAGCAATACATTAATAGCACGGTGTTTACGTTAAAAAAGTCGTTAAAGTATGTTTATCTTGCGCAAATTTTTGTGGCAATGAAAATAGCCGTTTTTTGATTTATAAGAGAACAAACTATATTGCAAGTAATGTAGTTTTGTAACAAATTTTAAAAAAGAATTCAACAGTTTTTTTTCCTAAGAGAAGAACTTTTGAAACTTAGTTCATAGTTGATTTATCCCATGTAAAATTTAGAAAATACAACTTTCAAACCGTTTTTTTTAATTAAAAAAACCAGCGAACGATACAATAATAATTATTCATCAATTTGTCTACATTCTCACATTCTGCGTTCAACCTTTATTTGAAATCTTCCATTAATTTCATTTCGTTATAACATTTTTGTTATAATACTTTAAAATAATAATGCAAAAGCTGATGGAAACCAGGTCTGTTTATTGCGCAATGTAATGGTAATTAATTTTCGTTAAAAATGAAGGCGTTTTGAAAATGGCAAATATGAGGGTTTTTAGTGGGATTTTTTACAATTTTGACTTCGAATTAGAGCACTTTCCATTAATTTTCAGGTGCATGTTTTTATATTTTTCTGAATCAGCATAAAATTCTCTATCATAATCAATCATTAAAAAAAATACGGGGGGGGGGGGGAGGAGAAACTACAGTAGCGCCAACCATTTTATGGAAATAGCATTACTATAACTTTGAATAACATCCATACCCCTATTTTCCTTCTAAAAAATGAAATGATAAAAATAAAACTGCTAAAAGAAAAACTAAAACAAACAAAATATAAACGATTTAAAAAATTAAAATATTTTCTACTTTAAATCCCTTCTACTTTATCTAATAAAAATTTAAATCCTTTCTACTTTATCTAATAAAAATGTATACATAACTATTTTATATACTTACTTTATATTATCTTAATATGATTCTTTATGTAATATATCTAAACTTATAATTCAATTCCAAAAAGAAAAAAAATTTAACTCGCTTAAGAGATCTTTCTCCAATGACCGCGTGCATTTAGAGAACGCGCTCTTTCAAAGCCTAGTAACTAATGACGAAACGACGTTAAACATTAAACATTTCTGTAGCAATTATATAGGTACGTGTGCAAAATTTTTAAACTATTCAAATATTTAAGAGCTATTGTCTGAGAAATCTAGGCAAAGTCTGGAAGTGATGTCTTCAAATTGCACTCATTTTTAGATATTTTGTAAAAAACAATGAAAGTAGGCCACTGGTAATTTTTTTTTCTAAAATTTTTATTAATTTTGGAGATATTGGGTCCCAAAATTTGGCCCGTTTTGAGAAAATTTTGCGCACGGAGTGCAATTGCTACTTTGAGGAGAAGTTTTAGCAACATGAATATGACAGAAACATTTCTTTTTAATTTTTTTACTAATCTGGGTTGATTTCTAGAGTAAAAGTAAAAATTCAACATGATTACATTTTCAGTAGTCTAGAAATCGTTGTCCTAAACCACAACATTTGAAATTTTACCCTAACTTTGAGCTCTAATATCTCTTTAGGCCAATACTTGCACGTAGTTTTTAGGTGTTTTTGAAAGACACTAAGACATACATTGATTTTTCGGAACAAAAACCATGTGCATGCAAGGACCTGGGAAGGAGTAACCTGCCAAAAATCACTTTTTGCGTTCTTGATAGATTACCCATAACAACCGTGGCCTTAGGTCCACCATGAACAGTATAAGTTATTTATTTTTCCTTAAATATGCATCTTCCACTATCTGAAAAAAAATCCATGTGCTCGGGTGATAAAAAGCCTACAGAAATCCTAGAAGTTGCCTAATTTTGCCAATTTTTTAACTAAAAAAATACCCTAGCAACGGTATAGATATACTTAGCAACGGCTACTTTACAGCCTTATTAATTAGTACTGCTATTAAAAATTTTAATATAATGCTTTTTTTAAAGCAACTGTACAAGAGAACTTGAAAAAAAATTTTTTTTAACTTTATCAATGAAAGAAAGAACCATTAAACTTCAAGATCGTTTTTTCCGTTTAAAACTGATGGGAAATGCAGTTTTCTAAGAATTAAGAAAAAAAATATAATAAATTTATTAATGGCCGATCTGAATCTCCACGTTGTCAATATCATTTTTTTAGAGTGAATAATCTCCTCTTTGATTAGTTAGTAATGGTGCATCAATCTTACAAACAATGTCAAGAGACGAACATAGGAGAATATTTTCTTTGGTTGGCCACTTGAAGCAGTTCTTTCCAGGTGTAACAGAATATTCCTTACAAGAAACATATATACCATCATCATTGACCTAATGGTCGAGGTAAAGTAACATCTAATCATTGCTGCTTCCTAAATATTCCTTGAAATTAGTTAATCTGGTTAATAAACCAATAATTTTGTAATAGATCTCAATACACAAAAATACAATATTATAGTGTTAAAACTTCTTACATTTTTAATCATTGCAGGATACCATTACATAAAGTATGGAACAACAATCCAATCACCAATTTAAAATTCAGCTGCTAACTCCTTTGCAAACAACTGAATATCGTTGTTTAAATCATCTTCTTCGTTTTCAGGTGCATCTTTCATATCAACAGTTTCATCAATCACATCATCAGTTAGATTAACCACTTCACAAAAAGTGGTTGCCAACCTTCTTGTACTTTTTTGCTTACTCCATTTAAAAAATTACACTTAAAGGATAAAGGAAATTGCTAAATACTTATCTCAAGGTTATGGGTAATCTATCAAAGCGCGTTGAACGCAAAAAGTGATTTTTGGCAGGTTACTCCTTCCCAGGTCCTTGCATGCACAAGGTTTTTGTTCCGAAAAATCAACTTATGTCTTAGTGTCTTTCAAAAGCACCTAAAAAAACTACGTGCAAGTATTGGCCTAAAGAGATATTAGAGCTCAAAGTTAGGGTAAAATTTCAAATGTTGTGGTTTAGGACAACGATTTCTAGACTACTGAAAATGTAATCATGTTGAATTTTTACTTTTACTCTAGAAATCAACCCAGATTAGTAAAAAAATTAAAAAGAAATGTTTCTGTCATATTCATGTTGCTAAAACTTCTCCTCAAAGTAGTAATTGCACTCCGTGCGCAAAATTTTCTCAAAACGGGCCAAATTTTGGGACCCAATATCTCCAAAATTAATAAAAATTTTAGAAAAAAAAATTACCAGTGGCCTACTTTCATTGTTTTTTACAAAATATCTAAAAATGAGTGCAATTTGAAGACATCACTTCCAAAATTTGTTTTTTTTGCCTACATTTCTCAGACAATGGCTCTTAATTACTATACATCATTGTAAAGAGCTTTAAATCAGTATTACGATGGTGAAAATTTCATAAAAAATTAATCATTCTACTAAAAGTTATGTGTATTTAAGTGACAAAAATTCATTATAAGGAATGCTTAAGTAAACTGCAATTAACTTAAAAAATTAGCGTTCGGTTTACGGTGGTTTTGTAATAGAACTTCGTTGTTTAGTTTTTAACGCATTACTTTGGCTCGGTTATATTTTTATTCAACTAATAACAGAATATGGTTTTGTGTTTGTGTGTGTGTGTAAATCATGTTTTGAATACTTTAAAAAAATCACCTATATTTTAAATAAAGTTTCATTTTTCTAAAAAAACAATTTTTAATGAATAAAAAAGTCAAATATACAAAATGCTCATAATCGCAAATCCTCCCCCCCCCCAACCTCTACAACAGAAGAATATTTGGTACCTTTACTGCGTGCAAAAATAGAATATAATATTTTTTAATGAAATTTGGCAGGTACATAGAAAATAGATATATAAAATTGATTCAAAAGTTAGAAAAAAAAATATCATCCCTTCAATGTCAATTCACTACCAGAAATGGAATGAAGTTTTCAATAGCAATGAAATTACTAAAAACGTTAGTAACTGCAAAAAAAAAAAAAAAAACAAACTGCAATAAACTTACAACACTCTACTTTTAAAATATTATCTAAGTCAATATAAAATTCTAAAAAAAAGACGAGAAAAATCCATTCTTACGACACCTACCTCGAGCACGCGATGAAAAAATGGTCACAGATTTTATCTTTAAAATCGGTGCCGTAAATCGCAGATACGCACATTAGGGTGTCCCAAAAATACGAAAAAAAAAAAAAAAAGTTGTACACACCAAATTCTTTGTCTATACACTTATAGAAGACCACTAGTATTGAAAAAAGGTTTTTAAGATCACTTCAAGTGCTTACTGTAGAAATTTGAAAAAAGGGATTTTATTAAATATACTGATTTTTTTTTAACTCAAATATTTCCGCTTCTTCTAAATAAAAACTTACTCTTTTAACAATTCTAATAACTGTAGTTTTTTATAGTTTAAACATCTGTAATCATTAAAAAAAATATCGGTAGCTTTGTAGTAGGATATGGCGGCAACTCAATAACTTAGTATTATCACACTTTTCTTGATCACTGTTCTAAATATTAAGAACTTTTAAAAACAATATATATATATATATATATATATATATATATATATATATATATATATATATATATATATATATATAAATATATATATATATATATATATATATGTATATATATATATATATATATATATATATATATATATATATGTATATGTATATATATATATATATATATATATATATATATATATATATATATATATATATATATATATATATACTGATATGTTTTTAATACAATAATTATTTGAGTATTATTTTTGTACTTTTTTGACAATTAGTTGTTTTCTTTGCAATTATTGATTTTGATTAAACCAACTTTATCTTATTTAAAATATCGACTTGTGAATACACCAACTTTGAAAGCCGCAATCTTGATTAAATAAGGTAAACAAACTGAAGCCAATCGTTTTTTTCTGATAAAAAAACAACGAATCAAACTGTTACTCTTTACAAAAGAATATTTTGCGTAGTTTATTATTACAAATTAAATATTGATAAAAATTAATTATAAAAAAATTAAAATATATTTATGTTATGGCGAAAAGAAAGAAGACTGCTAAAATAAAAAAATCCAACTATAATGTTAATTTAAACCCGCGTCGACCACTTTACATTCTCAGAAGTCCAATTTCTGTTTTTCCCATACATCAACTACCAACAAATGGAACAGTTCTACAATATTATCAGTGTGTTATTACAGAAAAAAGTAAAAGGTTCAAGTCTACTCAAGAAAATTTCTCTTGCAAAACAAAGAGTGGGAGTAGGGATATGGTTTGCCATGACAAAGATTTTTGTTATGAAAGTATGGAGATATGTTGCCTTAGAAAAGTTGTAAACATATGGAAATATGCTGGTTTTGGAAAGTATATAATTTCTGAAGTACAAATTGTTAAAAAATTTATTAAACTAAATAAACTGTACATTTCTATGCGAAATACAAGTTATCTTTCCTGGAACACAATTACCAAAAAAAATCACGGAAATCGGTTTGAAGAATTTCTTGAGAATTTATTTGATATTTCTCAAAACAACATAGAAGATAAAATCAAATCAGATAAAGATATGCCAAGATCGAATGATGCAGTTATAGAAGATTTGGCTTTTCTTCAAGGTCAAAGAACAATGAGGAGAGGTGTAATAAGTGATAAATATGACATTGATATGCAGCAAAGAGTTGAAAGGAGAATTAAAAGGTATGAAAGAATGAGATCTTATGAAGAAAAATGTAGAGTTAAAGAATATTTTGGATTGGATAGAAAAGTTGATTTTGAAATGGATGAAGTGATCTCTCATAACTCAGATGAATTTGAGGCATCAGGTAAATGATATCTCAAATTTTAACTTTAATTGAAAACTTTTAAATAATTATTCTTAATAATGGTTTAATTAAAATTTATATTTGCTTTATAAAGTAATTACTGCTTTTCGTTACTTAGGTTCTGCTGCTCACCAATCTTCAGTTTCTAGTGATAGTGATTTAGATTTTCAAGAAAGGGGTGAAACCCAGCTTCCAACACACACAAAGCTAAAGCGTCAAAAACACTCTAAGTTGGGCTGTTCAGAAATTGCAATAGAGTTTGACAGAGACAATCTTATATTAGCTACAACACCTGTTAGTGTTAGATGCGGAATCAGCATTCGCTCACAAACAATGTTTCTAGGAGCTGTTATTAAAGCTTGAGGCGGAAATGTCAATGACTTAAATATATCTAGAAGCTCAGTAGCTAGAAGTAGATTCAAGTATATTGAAGATTTAGGTAGATTTGTTTACATTCAAAATATTTATATTCAGGGTGTTAGCTAGCCCAAAGGTGTATATTGGGAAATTCACAATGGTTTCAAAATCAATGACTTTTTTTTTTGATTCTTATTTTGAGTTTTTTAGGACAATTTCTTGAAAATTTCCAATATTTTCCTGAACAACAACAATAAATATTCCCAATACAGCAAAAACGTGGTATAATGTTTAATTTTGGCTAACACCCTGATATTAAAACAATCAATAGTAGTTATAAAGAGAAATAAATTCTTTTTAATTTAGGTACCACCATCAGATCAAGCTATTACGAAGAAATGGCAGGAAAGAATTTGATCTTGCACTTTGACAGTAAGTTGGTAAAAGAAATAGAGGAAAAGTTAAAAATTACTGTTAAGAAGGAAAGGGTTGCTATATCTGTTACCAGTCCTGAATTTACTACAAAAGACGATCGCCTACTTGGAATTATACCTGTAGAGAGCACTAAAGGAAAAAATCAAGCCATTGTTATTCAAAACATTTTAGAGTACTTTGAAATAGCGGATAATATAATTGGAGTCTGTACTGATACTACATCAAGTAATACAGGTAGACTAAACGGAGCTATAATAATAATAAGTAGAATTCTTAATAAATGTTTGTTTTGGTTTATGTGTCGTCACCACATATATGAACTTCATATAAATCATGCAATACAGGCTATCACTAAAGTTAAATCTAAGGGTCCAAATAAATCTATGTACTTGGCTTTTCAAAGAAACTGGGAAACTTCTCATGAATCTGTGAATTCAAGAGTTCCAGAACTGAAAATATTTGATTGGAACAAGCTCGAAATAGGTAGCAAGCTTCACATCTTGGCGCTAGCAGCTAAAGATTATGCAAAGTATTCATTAGAGAATAAAATTTTTCCAAGAAATGACTATAATCACCTTGTAAAATATTTGGCTTTTTATCTTGGCGTCAAATCTGATAAGCTTAAAGAATTTAAAATTCATCAACCTGGAGCTTGTCACGAAGCAAGATTTATGGCGGATGCTTTGTATATTCTTTCACTAGAGATGACATCCACTGTTATAAGCTTTTTACCTGATGAAAATAAAAAGGAAATAGAAACATGTGCCTTTATTGTTGCTGTTTGTTATGCTCCATGGTACCTTAAATCTAGATGCGCTCAACACGCTGTACTTAATGATTTTAATGCTTTTAAAGCAGCATATGTTATCAAGGATGAATTTAATGCTGATATTGGTAATGCTTTGATTAAAAGTTTTCATAAACATTCGTGGTATCTTTCTCCAGCAATAGTTGTGTTTTCACTCGTTGATTCTCACTTGGAAATGTCTGTTAAGTATCAGATTTTGAATTTGTTAATTTCATTTCCAGTTCCAGAGCAAAAAAATATAAATATGGAAAAACCTAATCCAGTTTTAATCTTACCAAACAGCAAGCTTTCAGAACTTGTTTTTGCTGATAGCTGGCTTATATTTTTACGCCTTGGAATCACAAATCAAGTTAAAGATTGGGTTTCTTCTCATCCCAACTTTTCAAAAACTGAATCAGTGTAACTAATGACTGCGCTGAAAGAAACATTGGCTTAATAAACGACTTTTTTAAATATTCTCAAAAGGAAGAACAGCGCCAAATATACTATTGATAGCAAGAGAGGAGAGAAAAAAAGTAACAAAGAATGTAACTCAAAAAGAACTTATAAATATTTAAAGCTCTCTATATGATAATATTAATATATATTAGTGGACAAAATAATCACACTGTTATTTATTTTATTTTGATATTTTGAAAAGCTAAAAAATAGAGATTTTGGAATTTTACAGTAAGCACTTAAAATGATCTGAGAGTAATTTTTTAGCATCTATTTGTCTTCTGCCTTAGTATAGACAAGGAATTTTGGGTGTACAAGAGGAGTTTTAAAAAAAAGTGTTTCTTTGTATAATTTTGGGACACCCTAACGCACATACCTAAATTATATTATAGATTCCCGCAATGCAAGCTATGCTTTCTTTTGTTTGTTAATCTGTTTCTTGGCAATGTTAAGAGTGTTATGTTAAACTTCTTGTATTATGAATATGTATATATTATGTGATTGTAACCAATCAAGTTGTTTTATATAAGGCTAATCATTGAGTAATCTGAAATACTCAATATTTGGAGCCCACGGAGAGATATCGATCATCAAAGTTTAGTACTTATATTGTATTTGTTTTTTTTGGGATTGACCCTCGTTTTGGGGTTTGTTTGGGGCGCGTATTTCTGCTAGCATTAAAAAAAAAAAATTTACATTGTGTGTGTAATTTGTGTTTGTGGTTGTATCAGAATTAGCCATAGTTTTTTTTGAGTAAACGTTGTTTGTTTTACTGGCATTCTTGGGGTTTGTAATAATGGTAGGTACTGCTTGGAAAAGACTCATTCGTACCATTACCGTCACTGCTATTAAAAATATATTTGAAAAGGCTAATAATTGCATGATTGATTTTAGTCAAGGTAGTAACTCAGTAGAAGAACTATCTAGTTTCAAGGAAGTTTTGATTGAAAAATATGATAAAGTTAAAGCCATTGATGATGAATTGATTAATTTAATTGAAGATGATGATGAGTTACAAAATGGAGAGAATTTAGCTAATGAATTCTCTTTATTTTTTAAGAAAAATATTAAAATAATTGAAAGACTTAATTATATTTATTGTAAAAATAATAATAAGTCACAATCTGGGAGTGTACAAGGTTCTACATCTACTTTTGGAAAGAATAATATTGACTTCCACCTTCAAAATGATTGCAGATTAAAACAATCATGATTACAGATTAAAAATTATATAATGATAGGTATTTTAAAGTAAAATAATCTTTAAAAAACATATATGTGAAGACAATAAAAAAAAAGAGATTTAACTTTCTTATAATAGATATAGACTCAATATGTAAATTGACAAGAGCAACTAAGAATAAGATTAATAGATATGATCATATTTGCTGATAGAAAAATAAACTAAATAAAAGTATAGAAATGAAAAAGGCTAAAAAAGCTTATTTTCTTGAATTTCTACAATTATAAATTTTTAGTATCGTAACTTTGTTAATATTATTAAAACTATAATTATTATATTTCTTCTTAATATTATTTTTAATTCTATTTTTGTTTTTGTTATTATTTCTATTATTATTTTAATCATCATTATTATTACTAATATCAATATTAAATAATAAAAATAAAGATCAAATTAATTTTTTTTATTAATGATAATGATAATATTATTATTGTTATTATTATTATTATAATTATTGTTATTATTATTTTTTTTATTATTATTATTTTTATTATTATTATTATTATTATTATTATTATTATTATTATTATTATTATCACTATTATTATCATTATCGTTACTATTATTATTGTTATTACTATTGTCATTATTTTTATTATTATCATTATTATTATCATAATCGTTACTATTATTATTGTTATTATTATTGTTACTATTTTTATTATTATTATTATTATTTTTATTATCATTATTATTATTTTTATTATTATTATTATTATTATTATTATTATCATTATTGTTATTATTCTTATTATTTATATTATTAATATTTTATTGTTAGTATTATTATTATTATTTATATTATTATTATTTTTGTTATTATTTTTATAATAGTTATTGTTATTGTTATTATTATTGTTATTATTATTATTATTATTATTATTATTATTATTATTATTGTTATTATTATTGTTATTATTATTATTATTATTATTATTATTATTATTATTATTATCATTATTGTTATTATTATTATTATTTATATTATTATTATTATTATTATTATTATTATTATTATTATTATTATTATTATTTATATTATTATTATTATTATTATTTTTATTATTATCATTATTATTATTATTATGACCATCATCATTATCATTGATTCTATTAGTATTACTTTGATAATATAACTATTATGCATAATTTTTTAATATCTAAATTAAAATATATTTTTTAAACTTAAAACTGTAATAAATAATAAATAATTATATGTACAATACAAGAGAAAGTTCAGTGATTAAAAATTAAAGTACAAAATGAAATCAAGAAATAAGTTGCACAATAAAAATAGACTTTTTTTATATGTTTTATATTTAAAAAGGCTTTTGTAAAAGTTATGTCTCTAAATGACTGTCATTACAACTTTGCTTGTATAGCTTTTACTATTGTTGTAAAAAAAAAATATACCGTAAAACGGGGTGACTTTGATACGCGGGGTGACTTTGATAATTTTGCCTGTTAGTTTTAAAAGTATTGATTTGGAGATGTATTTGCAAAATTAGAAACTTTTTTTGTTTTTTTCCTAGTACATTATTATATTTTGCGTATATTTTTGAAAATTTAATGATTGTGAAGTGATTCTAGCTTGTGCAAATGTGTTGGGATTAACAAGACTTAAACAACAAAATAACGATTTTTACATGTACCAAAAAAATACCAAAAAACATATGATTTTAATTTTTTGGAATAAATTTTTTTCTAAAAATCTATACTTAGATGTTCAAGTGGTATATTCCAGTTATAATACCACTGTAATATACCACTCATTTTTGTCAATATTCAAACGAGTTCACACTTCACAGGTATAGCAAAATACCGTGTGAAGTGTGTAAGTGAATATATTCAAAACAAAGATAATAAACAACATCTATTAACAAACTACTAAACTAACAACCATCTGTAAATGTCTAGTTTATAAACAAATGGAAACAGCTGACTGGAATGTGCTTAAAAGCAGTATAGAACGTCATATAAAAAGTCAGTGTGAAATTGAAACCGATAGTCAAACTGTGCGATGTGCGCACAAAAAAAACCGTAAAATCTTAAAAATATATTGTAAATTGTGTTGTAAGTTAGTAAAACTCCAAAAAAAAAATATTAATGGCACTTGTGAAGGTGGCTTAATTAATAAGCTTTTAAGAAATAATAAACTATCAAAGTCACCCCCAACGAAGGATTGAGATAGATAACATTTTTGACTTAAAAAAATATATATTAGAACCAAAAAAAAAAATTATATTTAACGGAATCCTATAAAGGAAAGGTATAATGTTATATCGAAAAAATAAAATTCAAAAAAAAATTTATACGAAAGAATTTATTTGCAAAAATGCTCGAAAACCTATCAAAGTCACCCCGTTTGACGGTATATTATTAAAACAATAAGGGTAGCTTAAGAATAAGATAATTAAAAAAAAAAAGAATTAAAAAATAGATAAATGATGATAAGGGTAAGTTAAGAGCATGATGTAAAATATGAAATAATCAGCCATTTAAATTAAAATTACAGTTACAGGTAAATATTCTCAGTTATTTTCTGAAATAAATATTTTAATCTATTTTAAACTTTATTGAATTTTGACATAGCAAAATCATACACAAGTTTTTGTTCAAATAGTTTGATTTGCAAAATATTGCATTAAAACTTTTAGAAACCTAAAATAAAGTTCTTTTGATGTTCTTTCAGAAATGCAAGAGACACTGAAAAAATATTATGTTACAACTTATGGAAAAATGGATGAACTTATGCACTTAGTAAAAACTCCAGCTAAAGTTGAACTCTTACATAAGTTCATTGAATTGACTGTAAATGATGCTGATGAAACGGAAAAAGATATTGTACATATTACTGAGCGAGAGTCATTTCTTCGGACACAAATGACCTATCAGCCAATTGATTTTAATAAAGTATTTTCAATGGAACTATCTTTACTCTTGATATCTGGTATTGCTGGAATTGGAAAAACTTGCTTGCTCAGAAAGTGCTTACTTGACTGGGCCAGTGGTAACTTATGGAAAAATGTGGATTTTGTTATTTATCTTGAATGCAGAAAGTTAAATCAATATCAAAATATTGGTGACATTAAGGAGCTGCTTAATGTTTTCTACAAAAATATTTTTCAAGAGTGCAATCTTTGTGAGCATTTTTCTATTCTGTTTGTGATAGATGGGTTGGATGAGTTTTCTCATTTAGATGAATTAATAAATCCTAATCCACTTAATCCAATCAAACAACCCATCATTAATGCATTAGCAGAAGCATTGAATATTCAAAAATACAAATGTGTTGTTGCTGGAAGGGTTGGAGCTGTATTACGATTCAAAAGCAGAGTGACAGAATGTACAGACAAGTTAAACATTCAAGTAATGGGGTTTAATGAAAAGGGAATTAATGAGTATATTGAAAAAATTGGCAGCAAAAAAGAAACCATTAAAAGTGTTCTTAAAGAGTCTTATTATGCTAAAGCCATGGCATCTGTTCCATTTTATCTATCGGTAATGTGTGCAATTATTGCAGCAAGCGATTCTTATTCTTTCAACACTATGACTGAGTTGTATTGCTGCATTTTTTTCTACTTTTTTCAAAAACACATTTTTAAAACCAATGATACAGTTCATAGTATGATGCAAAGTGAGAGTAACAAACAACAAATTTTAAGAGTTTGTAAAGTTGCTTAGGAATTGTTCAATCAAGGTAAAATTATTTTTTCTCAAGATGAAATGAAAGGTATTGTCAACGACTTTGATGAAGTTAAAAACGAACTTTTGGGTTTCATTGAAAGAGTTGAATCTCAACTTGGTTATCAGTATCAATTTGCTCACCTCTCTTTAATGGAGTTTTGTGTTTCAGTTCATGCACACATTTATTTGAGTCCTGATGAGATTATCTGTAACAAAAAGTTGCGTAGCTGTTTGCCTATGATCTGCGGACTGGCAAATGAAAGTGAAAGATGTTTTGTGAGATTACTTGCTAACTTGGAGATTTCAAAGAAGGAAAGTGATTCCCTGCTTGGTATGTTTATGAAAATTATTTTAAAAATTTTGAAACGATTTTGTACTTCATTTTGTAGTCATATGTTTGTGATTTATAGTGAAAATGGGTCGATTTTTTATTAACTTGTTCACTTTTAAAGAAGAAAGGAATTCATTGCTTCATGCTGTGTTCAGTAAGTTAATATTTTAAAAATTTCAAAATACTATACTTCATCATGAGTTTTTATTAATTTATTAGTTTTGTTTATTTCTTTATGATGTTTATTAAGATTTGTAGTTTTTTTTCCTCATAAGTTCTCTCATCAATTTAAATGCATCGCACTATTTTTTTGAGAATACGCAGAAGAACGACTAAGTATTTAACTATTCCCAGTGGGCAACCGGAAAACTTTAAGACGTCTTAAAGACGTCCCATATGGACGTCTTTATTTTGTTTAGTTTAGAAATGCAGAAAGACGTCCTGCGTGGAACGTCTTTAAGACATCCTATGAGAAACGTAAAAAAGACGTCCCGATCGGACGTACAAAATTGGTTCAGTTTGGAAATACGGAAAAACGTTACAGATGGAACGCCGAAAAGACGTCTTATTCGTGTTTTTTTAGTTTAGGTTTTAGATTAAATAACTAATCTAAATTATTTTTTCTAAAAACATTTTTTCTTAACTATATAAATTAAACAAATTTAATCAAACTACCGTTTCATTTTGAAATATTAGCAGAAAAATTCGAATTCAACACACAAATTAGTAAAGTAAAAGTTATTTACAGAAAACTATTTACAAAAAATGGTTTGATGCTGCGAATGCTGTGAATTATCACTTCCACAAAGATCATTAACATTACCCTTGTTAGCAGACAAGACGGAAGAACAATTTCTTCCGCCACCATTTTTTCGACCTGGAGCACGTTTTAGAATGTTCCCAACAATCGAATGAACTTCATTCTCTGTTAAAACATTTGGGGCACAGTCTAAGAAATGAGTTATAACATTTAATGACAGTGGTAAAATTGAATTTATGCAACAAATTTAACCCTTTTTAATCTGTGAATTTATAACTCAGTTGATTTTTGTGCGTATGTAGTATAAATTGAAAGAACAATCTGTATAAAGCACTTCAGAAATTATAAGCATAAGAAAATTTTACACAATAAAAATATATAATATTAAAAAAATATAATATATTAATAAAAAAATACCTATAATTATCTTCATTAAATTTGTTTTTCGATAACTCTCTTTTTTGGTACCAGCCAAGTTAAATAAACTCATCAGTTTATTTGACATCAATCTAAATAAATAAATGATAAAAAAAAAACTAAACCCAATCATAAGCAGTTTTAAAATTATGGACACCAGTTTTTAATTTATGTTCTACTAATATACATTATGAAACATGCAATGATCTTAGAGATTAGGAATAGTTAGTGTATCTGATAGGGTGAGTCAAGAAAGGTGGTTTAGGGATGTAGAGCATAAAGATGCAGATAATTGGGTATCAGCATGTAGAAAGTTAGCAGATTTAGGAGGGATAAAAGTGAAAACTTGAAAAAAAAAATTGGAGAAAGTGCGTTACAGCTAACATGAGAAAGCAAACACATACTTAACAAGCATCGCTCTCACTTTGGCATAACTAGAATTACCACCAACATTTGATAATTGACAGTTCTAAAAATAATGAACAAAGCAAATAATTAACATTTTGTTCATAATTTAAATGTTATAGTTACTAGTCATACTAGTTCTAAATGTCAATTTAGGTCAAAGCTGGTTCCTGAATTCAGGAAAATAGGTCAACAGGTATTACCATGATAGTAAATGATTTAATCATCATTTCTTGTTTAAGGCATTTAATTTATGTTTTAAAAAAGTACTACTTCTCACTATATACTTTTCTACTTCTTTATCTGATAAAGAGGAGTCAAAATTTTTGAACTCTTCTAGCGTATCAATCTGTGATACATCTAATGATGAACTATCTGCTCTTAATATATTTTTAATGCCCTCCATTTCATCACGAATGTTTGTTAGTAGATGGAGCACTTTGTATTGAAATTCTGAAAATTAAATAGAAGTGGTTATGAGAAACTTTAAAAGTATAACAAAAACAATATACTTTGAAAATTTACATACTTCCTTCTTCTAAAGGGAATTTTGCATGATTCAAATTTTTTTTAAATTTTCTATTTGAGAACTATCTGATTATAAACTAACATCAGTTGGACATAATTTCCTCATGGGTGCTTTTTGGGATACTGAAAAAGTAAAGCAAATTGTGTGAATATAGCTATGATAAATTATAAAAGATAATTCTTCTCATTGTCAAAAAAAAAAAAAAAAAAAAAGCTGCATAATACCAAAAAATTACAGTACAAAACAGATATATTTGTAGTTTAACAAACCTTTAATAAGTTCAATTTAAAGAATACACAAGAGTTAAAAATATAAACATGTGTATGTTTACAAATGGTTATTAAATGACAGCTATAATGTAATTTACGAAAAATATAGAATGTGAACTTACTTATTTTAGCTAATGAAGACTTTAAAGGAGCATTCATGGTTTCTGGTATTGTTTTTTTTAATGATAATTTTGAGGGTCTTTCTGGTGTCATTAACAGCCTTTTAACAGCATCTAATGACTTTGCAAACATAAAAATTTTTTTAACAACATACAGTTTAGATCAGGTCTTGGTATTAACATTTTCTTTTTCTTGCTCTTTTTTTTGTTGGGATCTTTTTTTTCAAGCACCTCATTTTCAATTTCATTTGAAGTTGTAAACTCAAAATTTTCCCATAACTCTCTTTCATCTTTTAATAAAATTTTAAAAATTATTAACACACCAAATAGAAAATGCCTATTAAAAAAACTTTTTAACTTAAATATACAAACACATACTATTTACCATCTTTAATTTTCTCTTTTAACTTAACAAACTTGTGCAACAATGGATCAGGTGGAGTCAGTTCTTTGTATGCTCAGAGGACATTTCCTCCTGACGGCCAATATATATAATCTTCATCTACTCAGACTGATGCTATAACACCTTCCTCTTCCAAATTTTCTTCCACCCAAACTGCTTTGCACCAAGCCATTTTTATTAAATTTTTCAAGGTGTTTTCTAAAAAATATATTTTTATGAAATATACAAATGAAAAGAGCAAGACTATTCATTTGAAAATAATAAAACAAATATTTTAACATAGAATTTAGAAATATCATTGTTTGACATTTACATTCAAATGAAACATTTAAAATGCGCTAAGTTCATTCATTGGTAATGACACCCTTGAATTAAAAAACAACACAATAAAGATTTATTTGAGGAAAATCACCCTCTTTCTATTTCATGCAAAACTGGAAATATTGTTAGTCCACGTTGTTCTGGTAGCCATACACACTTCCTAATAAAACAAGCTCTATAAAAGATCTTACTCTTCAATTTTATGTTGCTTTGATGTGGAAGTAACACTATGTTTAGATGTGAAGACCGAATTGGCATATTATACATCTTCCAAGTGCCTAATTTTTACTACATCACATAAAAAAGAATCATCTGATATGATTTCTTTAACAAATACAATGTTGTTATTTTTAAGAAGAAAGCAATTATCTTTTCCTCCACTAGATATCTTGGTTGAGAGGTTTTTTTTCATTAGAAACCTAAATTAACTTTCCAATTGAGTTTGTCTTTTTACAACTTGTGCATTTGGATTAGAAGAACCTTTTACAGCTTTCTTTACACACTGAAGAAAATTTTCATAAGGAAAACATGATATTGTGTTTAATGAACTATTATAGTTTAAACAATCATCAGGCAAATGTAATAGATTATGAATATTGTACACTGCAAATGTATTTCCATAGATATATTTGCAATTATAAACAAACTGTGTTATTAAACTCCTTGCATAACCAATATACTGCATGTGAAAGTTATCATCAGACTGTAACATAATACTTATTGCAATGCTTAATGCCAAGAAATGTTTGTATGAATCTTTAGATAAAATACATCGTAGAACAACTAGACCGGTATACAAAAGAAATTGACAAAATTCAGTTGCCTTCCATCAATCTAAGTCATTGAGACTCTGTGGCTGACATACAAATTCACTTGGCAAGTGTCCATTTAATGATAGGAGACAGCTTGAAATTTCTTCAAATTGATGAGCAGCTATTTTACCACCAGGACCTATTTTCCAATAATTCACTAACCTACGGACAACACCTAAACATACAAGATGCATGCAAATTAATCAAAACTAAAGGAGATATAGATGTTTGATGGTGATAATATCCAAAATTTTTAAATGTTATGTTTTCCCTTAAAGGATAATCAATCTCATCGTTAAAAACAACACGACTTTCATGTGTTATATGAATACAACATCTTTCACAAGAGTCATAACCAGTGTGGGATATGATACATTTCAAAAACTCTCTGGCAGGGGCATCACACAAAAAACACTTAACCTTTACATCATATTGGTAACCATTGATTGATGCACTATGTTCCATCAACTCAATTAACTCTGCAATAAAGTCCTCTAAATAATCATTAATTAAATCAGGTTTTTTGTTTCCACAATACAATGCAACAACAAATATATCAAAGTCACCAAAAGAAGCTAAAATTTGCCACAACTGTGTTCTGCCTGACTTATACAATGGCAAATCATCAATGGTAAAACACAATGCAATGGATCTTTCAGTGAGATTGTGATGCAAAAATATTGTTTCTAAATCTTTTTTAATACCTAAATAGGTATATGTACCTCCACATTTTTGTATAATATTAACTTTCCTTGGAGTTTGCAAAAGTGTTCTGGCATCTTTTGGAAGTTCAAGCCCCTCTTCACGAAGTATATTAAGAAGCTCATTGACAGAAGCTCTAGTCCATCTATTACGAATGGAGCAAGCAGAAAGTTTTTAGCAAAGGCTATAATTAGAATCATCAAGCATCTGAAAGATGTTTGATGATTCTAATTATAGCCTTTGCTAAAAACTTTGATTCATCAGCATCTGAAAGAGTACATGAATCATTTTTTTAAATTCATGATTCATCAGCATCTGAAAGAGTACATAAATCATTTTACTGCTGCTATCAATTTCATGAAGAATGCAACTGCTATTTGAAAGGTCAGAGAGATTTAATTTAGCACAGGCTAGATTTTCATGTTTTTCAATTTCAAAAGTTTCATCATAGTTAAAATCTAGTAATCCAAACACTTTTTTTATTTGTAGTTTTCTATTTTTTTACATAAGCTGCCATTATCATAATATTAGTTGTGCTTTTTAAAAAAATGACTGACACTTTTGTAAAATAAATACTTTTATTAACTAAAAAATACACAATACTTAATATATATTTCTCATTTACAGTCTTATCAAGTCATCATTTACTATCCAAATTAGTTTTAGTTAATGCACTGTTCCATGTCGATCAAAGTAAATCAAATTAAATCAAATTGAAAAAATTTCTATTAGTTATTAAAAATAGTTAGTGACTTATCTTGAGTTTGTTATATAATATAAATGATATAAATAATTTTACATGTAAGTAAAAACAAAAATAAGAATCATATTGATATTAATAATAATAACAACAACCATAATATAGTATCAGTGTATAGGTTATACACTGTTATTTTTTACAGTAAATAAAATTTAAGTGGTATGATTTTTTTATTTATGTTATCTTTTTATGTTACCTAACATTTACCTAAATAGTAATTGAAAAATCTTCGACGAGTTCATAATTACTATTTAGGTAACTGTTAGGAAACTTAAAAAGATAACATAAATGAAAAAATAAAAAAACTTCGATCCAAGTATAAGTAAGAATCGCCATTTTTGAAATCCATGCGTTTTTTTTTAAATAGCCGTTTATAAAACGTTTAAAGAAGGTCATGAAAAGTAATAGCGATCAATTTATTTATTTCGTTACATTTTCGGGACGGACAAGAAAAAGACGTTCATAAGACGCTCTGTTATGGTTCAGATTGTCTTTAAGTCGTGCGGACTTGAAGTGAACGTACATTAAACGTCTTTATTCCGTCGTGTGCCCACTAGGGTGATTCTATTTTTTAGTTTGTCATGCAAACCTTTTCTAAAACATGAATAATTGTATTCTAAGAGCAACTAAATAAAAAATAATTAAAAATTTGAAAATTTTACTAGGTCAAAAAAAAAAGTTACTTTATGGAAATAAGACAAAATTATTTCTTTTTTTTAGTCTTTTTTTATTTTATACATAAGCAAAAGAAATACGACAAAGTTTATAAAGTGAAGTTATTTTTTATTCGACATTTGCATAAAAATTTCTGTTAAAAAAAGTCTCTCAAGAGCATCATCAGACTTAGCCCGGGAACATCGGATGTCCATAGCTCGGAGTCCTCTCTCAGCTACCTCATTTGTTCGATGCACATTCTTGAATGAGATTTTAACACCAAGAATATGTCTTGTCAGAGCTTCTTGGGCTTTAATGCAACTTGATGTAGTTTCTTTTAAGTTTTCCCAGTTGGGTTCCTCTCTCATTTTAAACCATGCAAGTGACCAAGAACAGCTAATAAACTTAGCTATTTCTTTCAATAATGGTCGTTCTTCAGGAAGTAGAAAGTAGCCTAACAAGACATATATTGCTCTGCTGTTCCACCTTGCTGAGTGAGAACTTGGTAATTTCGTTGGTAGCTGCAGTTTGGGTAAAATATTGGTGTCCAAATAGTGCCTAAATGCAATACATAACCTGGAAAAATAAACAATAAAATGGATCAACGCATTCATCACATATACAAATCATTGATATTGAAAATAATAATTTTTAATAAAACAAACCTAGCCAATAGCTTATAATCATCTCTCCAGGTTTTTACAGTAGGAGGAGGATGAGGTGTTTTATGCAGGATATTGTATGATTCTTTCAATTGCGGATTTTGATGGTGTTGGCAAGTGGAAAATTACCATTTTTTTCAAAACAAGGTCCAGAATGTGAGCATTGCATCCATAATAAGGAACAGGCCTGTTAAATAGCTTAGATCTTAAAATCCCTACTACTCCACCAGAACCATCATAAGATCCACCTGAAGTAAAATGGAATAACTTATTTAATTGGATTTTTTTTATTATTTAAAAATAAATAATTTTAATTTTACTAACCTGTATTGACAGAGCAGGTGTCACAAATTATAAGGGATATTTTATGCACAACATTATACTCTAACAATGTTTCCGTTATCATAGCGGCTAGATTTTCAGAAGTTCCGCTAGTATGTAATGTTTTGAGGCCAATGTACCAAAATATTGGTCCATCAGACTGAAGGGCAATGACCATGCCTTCCACTTTTTTAATCCCATAATCATATGGTGCCACACCTTTTCCATCAAAGTGTAATATAAAGGATAATTGAACAGACAAAGCTTCTTTAAGTTTAAGTAGAGTTGTGACTTGCAACCTTTTACCAGCTTTGAAAATAGCCGATTGATTTGGAGTTGGAATGTCACTATGGAAATAACATAATGAGCGAGTTACACTAACTCCTTTGTGGGTTGAGATACCAGCTTCTGCGCACATAATGGCAATTGGCATCGCCTTAAACCAAAAGTAAAATTAATATAAATTTAATAAAAAAACTTTTTTTATTTCCAAAAATTATTATTACTCACCTTTGATTTAAACTTCCGTTTGGGTCGTTCAAACAAAGGCTGAAAATCATCAACGTTATTATCATTTTCAGAGCTTGACTCTGTGTACAGTTGCTCTACATAATCAAGATCCATGTTTTTTGGTATCAACTGCCTGTTAGCAGGATGCTCAACAACTGTTTGGCTGGTTAATACACAGCTCTTTCTATCATCCATTTGATGATTATAGAAGATCTGCTCTTCCCTCTTCAGCTTTATATTTTTATTAAGGATATCAAATGGCATAAAAAAATCCATATTCGATTTTCTCTTCAAACTTAATTTATAAGCATTCACAACTTCATTCAATTTTTTTGTGATGCCAGCTCTGGATACTGAGGGCATGCTAAATTTCACATTCCAGAGCTGCTCCAAATCTTTTGCTATTATTTGCATAACAGCTCTTGATGGTGGTGCGGGGCGTGTGTCAGCTAGATGGTGATAGTAGCCAAGAATGTGGCGGACTTCTGGAATAGTCTTGAAATTGGCTAAGGATTTAGTCCGTAATCCATAAGGCGCTGCTGAAGCAAGCAGTTCCCGAGATTCCTTTGAACACGGTGGTGTTAAGTTGTTTGCTTTTCTCTTTAATGCTCCTTTAGCACTTATGTGGGACATATTTAGGTAAATATAATTATAGCTAAAATAGAAAATGGAATACAGTTATTTTATTTCTAATCCACCAATAATTGTTAAGCTAGTTTTATATTATATTCACTATTAACTTCAGCTAATTAAAAAAATATCATACAAATTATCAATTTTTTTGCCTAAGTATTTTGTCTTATTTCCATAAAGTAACTTTTTTTTTTGACCTAGTAAAATTTTCAAATTTTTAATTATTTTTTATTTAGTTGCTCTTAGAATACAATTATTCATGTTTTAGAAAAGGTTTGCATGACAAACTAAAAAATAGAATCACCCTAGCGCCCACTGGGTTTCCATTTAAATACACGTTACTGATATTTCGGGATTATCTGAGGGCAGCACACATTTAAAAAAAATAGAAAAATTTATTTGAGCACACTAATAAAAAAACTTTTTTACCTGTGAGATTTCTTGTTTTATCTTATAATATTTTTTGATTTGACTTTTATAAAATCTGCACTGAAAGTTAAAAATCAAAACTGAAACATTTATACTACAGGAATTGGGATAAAATTTTAACGAAATCTTAGTATTGGCGTTAGCTACATTAGCAACCAAATTTTATTGGCCTATATTTAATGGTATAGATTTTATACCAATTTTGCTATGTCAAAAAAGAAGGTAATTTATTTCCATTTTTGTAACCTCAAAGTCACTTTTTTCCCGCGGACGTACCTAAAAGATTTCAAAATTTGCACCAGGTGACCCTGGGATGTGCACTATATTGCCAACTAGGTTGGTAATATCGGCTTCCATGATAACAGTATGGTGTTATCAATGAGATTTGTGGATTACGTTTTAATTATCCGCTTAACCATTCTTCACCAGCTATTCTAAAATCTTGATTAAAATTATGCTTGATACAAATCTTTTCCATTATTTCAAACACGAGTCGCCTTAGATCTTTAGTGGTTAAACATCATAGATAGAATAGATAGATTAGGATTATAGCTCCTCCTTTTCTTCTCAAGCGACTTAATATTGCGCTATTCATGCTTTTGACTAAGTTTCTGATTGGCTGATTTGTTTTTCATATTTCTATTGGTTGAATTGCAGCAAATGTTAGAAAGCATTAGGCAAGTTTTAAGAAATTTTTTTTGTTCTGTATTTCGTGAAAAAATGTTTAAACAAATAATTAAGAAGTAAAGATTAGTTTTTTAATTGATTTTTTATCTTTTCGATATACAAAATAATATCCATATTGAATTTATTTAACGCGATACTGTGTTTTAAAAATTATTAAAGTTGGTTGCCTTCAGTTAAAGCTGTTGTAAAGAAGTAATAATAATTTTAATGTTATTATTCTTCTTCAGATGAATATGAGATGTTCATGGAATGTTTCGTTGAAGCGCAAGCCTTAATAACTGAGGACTTGAAACGCTCAATCGATGAACGTGAGTGGTTTATTGATATTGACGTTGGAAAAACTGCTCATCAAGTTTCACATGAGAAATATTTCATAGAGAAGTTTTTTGACGCAGGATTCAAGCTGAACAGTTTAGTTGTTGATAAAAATATTTTATCTGAGGATGAGAAAGAACTTCTCATTTTATGTTCGACTAACATTCGTAGTGTCGAGTTATATCATCCAGTGAAGATCGATGGATGGGCACCTAACCATGAGATTGAAGACGTGTGGATATACAGTATCGGACAAAACATGGTGGACAAACTCAAATTTAGAACAAAAGTTGATCAAAAACTAAAAAAAACTAGTAAAACAATTGAACATATTATTTTTTATGTAGTTTATTATGTTGTTAACAAAACTTAAAAGTTTTGAATCATACTAAAAATTACTAAAAAAGTTTTAAAACACATTTTCCCAAACTACATTTTTCTTTGGACAAAACAAGGTGGACATTCAAAAAATCGACTGAAAATTCAAAAAAATTCAAAAATTAACTTATTATTTTTCAAAAAACTTCAAAAGTTAACTTAATATTTGGTAGGACCTCCTTTACTTTTAATTACTTCTTTCATTCTTCGGGGCAGACGCAATTAATGAGTCAACAGTTCTCATATCAATCTCTCGCCAGGCCTTCTCGATTTGTTCAAATAATTCCTCACTGGTCTTCACATTTGCACGCTCAATCTTATTGTCAATTATTTCCCACAAATTTTCTATGGGATTCAAGTCAGGGCTTTGTGCAGGCCACTCCATTATGGTGATATTCTTGTCCTTGAACCATTGTTTTACAATTTTTGACGTATGTTTGGGATCATTATCCTGTTGAAAAATCCATTTTAGGGGCATCTCCCATTCAGCATGTGGTAACATAACATCTTCCATTATATCTTTGTAAAGAAAGCGGTCCATAATTCCATTAATTTTGTGAATTGGACCAGTTCCTAGTGCTGAGAAACAACCCCAAACTATAGCAGACGTTCCATGCTTAACACTCTTCTTGGTATATTTAGTATTGAATCTGGTGTTCTTTGGTCTCCAGACTCGCTTCTTGCCGTCGCTTCCAAAAAGGTTATATTTTGATTCATCACTAAAAAGTATGTTTTTCCACTGGTCTACAGTCCAATTTTGGTGTGCTTTGGCAAACGCAAGTCTTAGCTTTCTATTTTTAAAAGAAGTTAGCGGTTTCTTGGCAGGCATTCGAGAAAACAATTTTGCTTCGTTAGCTCTTCGTCGCACAGTGCGATTAGAGATTTGTAGTTCAAGTTTTTCGGTTAATTTTGTGGATGACAAAAATGGATCTTTTTTAAGCTCTTTAACAATTATTCGATCTAGTCTTTGTGTTGTTTTTCTTGGACGTCCGCCCCGATGGTTTGTTTTATAGCAGTCACGAGATCCAAATGATTTGACAGTTTTGCTTACAGTCGATTTAGCTATATTATATTTTCTACAAATTTCAGCTTGACGTTTTCCGCTTTTAAAATCTTTAATAATATTTTCACGTAAAACACTTCCTAATTTGTCGTAAGCCATTTTAAGTTGCAATTTACCCCATATATCACGAGTTAAATCTATTTTTAGTTTAATTGAAAAAATAATTGGCCAGACGTTCCAAAATCTATTTTATTATTTTAGAGTAATGTTAGGATAAAAGTGAAAACAAAAGAATGCGGTAAATTGAATAAAGACAATGAAATCTTATAAAAAAAGCTTCGTTTTGATTTGTCCACCTTGTTTTGTCCAAGGAAAAATGTAGTTTGTTGAAAAAAATGTGTTATAAATTTTTTTTGTGATTCTTAGTATGATTCAAACGTTTTAAATTTTGTTAAGAACATAATAAACTATTTAAAAATTAATATGTACAATTGTTTTACTAGTTCTTTTTAGTTTTTGATTAACTTTTGTTCTAAATTTGAGTTTGTCCACCATGTTTTGTCCGATACTGTAATAAATGCTATTTTGTGGAAACTAAAGAAAAAATGATGAAAGTAAAACAAAAGTTTCGTTATCAGCTACGTCATCTGGTACTCATAAAACATGTTATGTTCACTTTTTATATCTGCATACAGTTTTTGGCTGAAAACCTTAAAAAATGCAGAAGAACATATTGTTTAAGTTATTTTGTAGATTCATGTTAAATGTGCATGTTAAGCATATGCATTCTCGAAACTCATTCTCGAAACTAATCGAGAAATCGTTTCGATAATAATATTAATATCGAAAAAATGTTTTGATAACTTATTGGAAAAAATAAAATTCTCGAAACAAGTCACGAGACAAAGCAAAGCATATGCATTCTCGAAACTTTTTTGTTTCGAGGAATTTCGGTACGAGAATGACTAAAATAAAAGTTATCGAAACTGAAACGATAACAATATCGTTTGAATCGAGACTCTCGACATGTTTTGAGACATTTCGATATGTTTCGAGATACAGCGAGACATTTCGAGAATAAAACCATATTCTTAAAAAATTTTAAGCTTTTAAGTTAGAATTTGTTACTGGGCGAGTCCCAGGACAAGCCCATTCAAAAACACAGAAAGTGGTTTACACGACTGCTACCGAGCTGAAGATCTTCAGGAACACCAACCTAAAAATCCTAAAAAAGGAAAAAAGGTATTAGTTAACCTACAAATCCAACTAGCATGAACTTCATAGTTATTTTTCTAACTTTTGTTAGACTCCTAATGAAAATGATTACAAAATGTAATTAAATATTTTTTTGTCAGATTGTAACTCTATCTGTTGGAAAATTATTGTTAAAAGTTAAAAGTCTCAATTACTAAGTAAATTTGTAACATAAATTTTGTTATACTTTGTAGTGAAATTGAACAGCTTATGTTATAAATTTGTAACATAGCATGTCATAGGGCGAGTCCATTGACAAGCCTGTACAAAAAGTTATATTTCAAACTTGCAACATAAAGTTTAATTTTAAGTTAAATGGGCGAGTCCAAAGACAACCTCTCCCAAAAATTTTATTGAACTGTGTCAATGAAATTGAAAAGGAATACTTTTTTCAAAGTTTGTTAAATATTTAAAGAAAAATGCAACAAAAGCTATTGAGTATTCCATTTTTTTCTTGAGATTGTAACCCCATCTGTTGGCAAAAGTACTGTTGAAAGTTAAAAACTCACAGCTACATAAATTTAAAAGTTCATGTTTCAAATTTGTAACATAGTAAGTTAGTGTTAAGTTAAATGGGCGAGTCGCAAAACAAGCCCTTCCAAAAATTGTTGAGAAAGAATCGGAAAGAAAACTCCAAGAATAAACTAGATACAATTTGTGAGACACCTAATTAAAAGTATTAAAAAAAGCCATTGAATATTTATTCTCGAGATTGTAACTCCATCTATTGGTTAAGTTTAAGTTTCAAGAGATTTCGATGTTTTGCGAGAAATAACGAGTAATTTCGAGAATCTGTCTAATACCTTCTTAAATAAATAAAACAAATGCCAAGTTTTGTTAAACAAAAAAGTAAATTTATTTATCAATGTAAATCTAAGTTCATAGAAATTTTTTACTTTTAAGTAAAGTTAAAGCTTAGAAATGGCAATAAATGGCAAGAGGCCGCAGGTAAAAATTTTGATTTAATGTCCAGAAGCCGAAGTAGAAGGTGGAGGAGTGCTTGCCATGTCAATGTCAATGTCAACTGAGGCTTGGCTTGATCCTTGTGAGACTTGGCTTGATGCTTGAGAGGTTTGGGTGGCACTTTCAAGATCCACAACCAAGTGTGGTGGAATATTGGGTGCAGGTACCATGTCCTCAACTTCTTCTTTAGTGCAGAGCATGTACGTGGAAAATTTCACTTTGTCATAGTTCTGCTGAATATAAACAAGTTTTTCAACATTTTCAGGCTGCAATTTAGTGCGTTTGTAAAACACAATGGCACCACTAGCTCTGAAAACACGCTCACAAGGAGCAGATGAGGCTGGCACACAAAACCACTTCCGGGCAGCTTTAGACAAGATAAGAAATCTTTTGTCTCTCCAAAAATTAAGGATATGTTCATTAGAGGCAGGCATAGCAACATACATCTCCCACTCTGTTTGGATCTTTGACTTTGTTGGGACAACGACTGGCACATCACAAACTGGTTTGTCCATCATGTCAAATAGTGGATCATCTTTTGGAACGGCAGGGTTTGGACCAGCAGCTTCAGCACGGTTGCGTAACAACTCCAGTGATGCCAGCCAATTTTGATGGTTAAAATGCTTTGCAACAAGAGCCTCATATGCTTCATCATAACCACCTAGTTTCTTGAGTGGATTTCCCTGATACAACGGGTTAAGCATACAAGCCACAGCATAAAAGATGTTCTTTATTCCTGACTCAGGAAAACGTTGTTCCAAGTTTTTTAGAAATTTCTTGAAGAAAAACTCAGCTGAAGGTGAAGGTCCGGCTCTCAATGCCAGTTGTGACTTGTATTTCAAGGCGTACATGTGAGAAATCACTTTGTAAATTGTGACAACCTTCTCAGCAGACAGAGACTCTGACACTTCAGCGATCCTCCCTAAAATGGATTTCATCAAAAAGGTCAAACTCCTCTTCATCTGGAATAAGAGGAGCAAGCTTTGCTGGATCTTGGCCAGGATTCTCTTTGATGAACAGCAACACTCTACGGATTCTTACCAAGCTTTCAAGCATGAGGAAGTATGAGTTCCACCTGGTTTTGCAAGGAGTAATAAGCTTGAGAAATTTGATGTCCTCTTTATTTTCTGTTTCTTCGTCTTCGAGCAATGCCTTCACTTCCTTCTGAATTTTTGCTTCAGCAAGAGGAGACTTGTGACATCTTGAAGAAAGATCTGTTGCTCTTTCTAGTGCTGATCCAAAATTCAAACATACAGCGTTTTTGCACTGTGCTACGGTGTCTTGAATGGCCACGTTCACTTGATGATCAGCACATTTAAGTGAAAAATCAACATGCTTGCAATTGGGAATTGCTGC
Source organism: Hydra viridissima (assembly GCF_058129835.1). Lineage (NCBI taxonomy): Eukaryota > Metazoa > Cnidaria > Hydrozoa > Anthoathecata > Hydridae > Hydra > Hydra viridissima. Next base: position 26,246,503 of record NW_028324300.1, on the reverse strand, counting down.
TACCATATTTGATGCCGAATCATGGGTGCACGTCACATTGCCAACTCCAGAATTGCTAGGCAAAGTACTGGCATAGCTTAAATTAAAAAGAAATAACAATGAGACGTTATGTACAACTGTTTCAAAATTGACTCTTAACAATTTATATTTCTCGTAATGTCATGTTATTTCTCGTAAATAAGTACAAATTTCTACAATTTGTAGGAAATTTAAAACTGATAATTACAAAAAGTGCTATTTTAAAACAAAAAACGTAGTTTGTAAAAATCTTAATGACATTAACTTAATGTTAATATTAATCTGCTTAAGAATTTTACTTTAATGATTTACTTACTGATCCAGTTTAGCAGCATGGGCTTCTCCCGTGTGGCGCTCAGAGAATGGAAAGACTCCAATGACAAACATTTTCAGCAAGAAATCTTTGTTGATGTAATGACAAGTGAGGGCCATGTAGTTGTCACAATTCCTGGATTGCCATAGGTCAGTGGAAAGTCCAAACTGTGGTGCCTGAAGTAACTCCGTGTCCAAGATTTTGTTGACTTTCTTTTTGACATTTCTATTCAATAAGGGCATCCTGAAATAAGAAATAGCAAATTATAAATAAACAATACAGCATACAAAAAAAAAATTTGTGCGGGTAAGTAGTAAGAAAAATTGGTTTTATTATGTCTTTCTCAACAATGGGTAGTCCTGGTTTTTCTTTGTACAGGGCTGTACCATTTATTTTATCAGACTGGTATTTACACCAACTTTCAGGGGTTCTTGGACACATTTGGTGGCGGCTATCTAATATAAGTGCATCTGAGCAATGGTGAAGTACTGCACCCGTTGCTTTTTTTAACTGGTAAACTGTTCCACCATTACATTGACGTCACTACTATGAAATGCCGGTTCTGGCGCATTGATACCTTTCCTATACTTAAGGGGTGTGAAATTTGATGCGTTGATTTACTTTTTTTTTTTTCAAAAAATGTTCCGTTAAGTTATAAAATTTTTTCTTGTTATAAAATATTTCTTGGCATAATTATGTTGTCATAAAAATTTCTTACCGCAATGATTTAAATTTATTTTGGATCTTCAGGGCAAGGTCTGGTTTTGTAATGTCCAATAGCCAAGGTGCTGATTTTATCTTCCAAAATGATCCTTTTGTCATCGTTAGCGCTGGTTGCGACCTTGTTAATTTCTTCGGTGTACATATCGTGAAGATGAGATCGGATGACGTTCATGGTTCTGTGCTGTTCTTTCTTATCCATCAAGCAGTCGTAGTAATCTTGATATTCTATTTTATTTTTAACCACACTTTTATTGACCCCTTTGCATCTTTTCTCTACTTTTTCAAGGATCTTGTAAGAGTAGAGCTTAGGTCGAAGTCCAACAAACTCTTCAATTTGCTTACCAGCAGTCTCATCCTTGAACATACCAATAACCTTTTTATTCAAACCCACTTTGAACCCAACGTTTTCAACAGCAGGATGATCTTTTTTAAAGTCGCTCGTATCAAACTTGCTTTCTACATCATCAGCATTGTCTTCATAAAAATCTTCCGTTTCAATTTCGTAAAAGAGCGAGTCTGTGTCTGTCATTAAGAATTTTGCTCTATCACCGTATTTAGGCTTCATGTAGTCGTAGTGGTGTTCAAACATGAGAGTTTTGCTGATGTCGAGGATGCACATTCCCAAGAAAACAGGCTTGTCGTAAAAGAGAATTGTTTTTTTCATGTGAGCCGCAATGAGGTTTTCATCAAAAATGGTGTTTCGCTCATATTTAGAGCTTTTAGACAATTTTAAAGCTTCTTTTCTTGTTGTAACCAACCTCACGTCAACACGGTTTTGAATATTCTCCATGGTTTTCCCAAAGACGGAGTTGTTCATGAGTTTGAAAAGTTCCTTATCAGATTCGCAGGTAGCTTCTGCCCTTTTATTGGTATTGAAGTCGATGAATTTTTTCATCCAAGGTTTTTCTCTAAAGGCAATCCCTCGATGAATTTTGGTGATGACTAAACCAATTCGTTCATACAGTTTTAGGTTTTCATGATAGACGACGTATTTTTCTTTGTTGTTTAAAATTGGAACCAGCTTGTCCACTTTGCCTATTTTTAATCTTTCAGGAGCCAAAGGGTAATCGTTGTGATCGTCGTGAAGATGGTCAGGATAATCCAAATCGGCTTCAAGAATGCATGACATGGATTTCCAATTTTTGAGTTCGTCTTCGTCCATCCATTTGAATCCTCCAACGGGGGGAGGTTTGCTCATAGCCCATCCGTATAAATTGTTAGCGTCTAAATACTGGATGAATTTCGATGGTTGTGAAGGATCATATTTGTCTATGTATTTGTTATTGGCAGTTCCAAGTCGGTTCGAGATCATGCTGATTCCACCGCGTATTCCTTTTCGAACCATGAGAAGCATATCAGGATCGCTCAAAAGTTCTATTTCAGCTTCAGTCATTTTATAACAAGCGTCCATACCAAGCCCAGGGCAGGTGTAGTACTAGGCGCGATCAAGATCGTAATAAGTATGACACACCTCTCTGAAATTTTCAAAGGCGTCTGCAAGAATCAAGACATCGGAAACGTTGTAAAGGTCGTGTTAATCTCTGAAGGTAACACATCCAAATTCGTTCCGAACGTTTTGAGCATGCGCATAGTCTTTATCTTCTATTTAAGTGTCGTCCAGTTTGGAGAAGAATGCTTTTTTAGGCGGCAATGCTGTTTCGGAAAGCTTTTCAATCGAGTCTACCTATTCGTAAGGGTAAACATTTTTTTTCCTTAACAATTCAAACCGTTTTTTTTCTTTGTAATATTCAGCCACGTTTTTGCACTGATTTTCCGTTAGATTTTTAGACAGCTTGTCTAAACTGAAGGGTAAGAATCTGATGCTGTCAATAAACCTTAGCTCTTTCCACACTTCTTTAAGTTTATGGAAAATGACGGGTATGAATTTTGGAATTTGATATTTTTTATTACAAGCGTCATGCGCAGCTCCTCGATACTTTCCAGTCAAATGACAGTGGTCTAAGACTTTATCACCGTCAAGATTTTTTTTGCAAATGTGGCATTGGGTTGCATCTTTAAAATTTTTTTCGTCCTCATCAGTCATCACTTTCTTTTTTATAAAATAAATCTTGTTGAAAATATTTTTAAGGTCTGTTTCAAGGCTGTTTACAAACTTTTGCGCCACGTCGTCATCATCGCTTTCTGCTGTGTACGTGACAGGTTTTTCTTTATAAAGGTTTTTGTCAAAGCATTTGATGTAATAGCAGAACGAGCTTGGAACATGCTTTTGATATTTTTTGGTGTACGACTCATTTTCAGGATATTTAGTCTTGTCGTCGATGGGTTTGATGAAACTTTCAAAGTCGGCATACACCACAAACGGAACTTTCATTGACCTATTATAGTTTTTAAACTGAACGGTTGTCCCCTCTTTAGGAAGTTCGAGTCTTACTGGAGCGTTATCGTAACAATAAGGTTGATGAATTTGAAGCTTTTCTTCTTGGTCATAACCTTGAAGGCAATTTCTGGAAAAAAATTTTTTGTGTTGATGTTTCGATGCTGAGGAACCGACAAACCGGCTGAAACTTTTAATGAGACAGTAATAGTTAGTGTCATCGTTTGAAATGAACAACAAATCAATACAATGTTTTTGATCTAAAAATTCAGATCTTTGCAAAGGTTGGGGTTTTTTCTCAATATAACAAAAGACGTTGATGCTAATGTCTGGATTGTTATTTTCAAACTTTTCGATTTTATGATAATCGACAGGAAATTCAATTCCTTCCCAATTGAGCTCTTCTGATTTTAGGACCAAGTCTTCATCAATTCTTTCGTTGTCTCTATTTTTTAGATTCAACGCTCTGGTGACTGACCATTTTAGGCATTGATCGTCATCGTTTTCCATGTTGATAATTGCCTTTTTGTTTTTCAAGGCAGGAGGGAGATCGATGTAGGAAGAAGCGCTGAGAGGTGTATAATCAATAAAGTTAATATCCATTTTTAAAATCTTAGACATTACACAATTGGATCCCATCTTGTTGTATTTGACACTACGTTCCAAGACTTTTTCTTCCATTTCACCCATTAACTTTCTTAAATCCGTAGCTCCTAGTATAATTTCAGAGTTGGATGAAAAACTAGCCGTTCGAGTAGTTTCTTCACCAGTCAAGATGCTTACAGATTTCATTTCACACGCTAAAGCAATTCTTACTTTTGTGTTTCTTTCCCCTTCCATGACATGAATCGCTGCTTCTCTCACCAAGTTAAAAAAGACTGCAAGGTCTTGAAATCGAGTGAAGGTTCGTAAGAAAATTGCCTAACAGCTCGCTCCGCTGAATGTTCAGTCATTTTAAACTTTATTGTAAAAGGTCTAGGTGCTGGAACTGGCTTAGCAGGCCTTGGAGCTGGAACCGGTCTTGGGTTGGGAACCGGTCTACTGAATGCAAAGTTTTTGAGAGACTTTATCGTTTTTTCCACTACATTTTTCACGCTGCTCACTGCATTCTTCACCGTTTCTGGAACGTATAAATCAATGAGAGCATTTACTTGGTTAAAACCGTTGTAGACGGTCGTTGCAATTCTTGAAAACAAACCAGGCCTCACAACAGCGGGGCGAGGAGCGGGTACCGGTTTCGCAACAACAGGATCAGGTCCAACAACAAACCGCACTTTTGCAGGTTTCACAGAAATTTTAACAGGAGGTCGAACAAACCTAACTACGGTTGGCTTTTCAGAAGGCAACGGCCTTGCATCAGTCGTGCGTCTACGAGGAGCAGGTCCATACCCAATGATGGGTTTTGTATTTTTTATAGCTTCAATAAGCTTGGCTTTTCTCATTTTTGAGATACCTTTGATGGCACGGTCTTTAGCCATTATTTTTAACTCTTTCACATTCATTCTATCCATTTTATATAGGAAAAAAAATTTCTTTAACCCATTTTCAATTTTTTAAAATTTCAGCAAAAAAAATTTAAATTTTTAGCAAATTTAAGTTTTCAGCGTTTATATTTTATACCCGTGTTTATCGTCAAAGTATTTCCAATAGTGCCCCGTTTCTTTTCTTAATTTGTAATGAGAACCATATTCAGTCACTTTTCCAGTTTCAACATGGGTTATTTTATAAGTGAAAGGACGAGTTCTAATGTTTTCAAGTCTTTTCCATTTAGGATCGATGGGTTTTTTTTCTTTTGGCGGTTTTTTTTCAGGCACTCTTGGTCTCCCTACAGGTTTCTTTTCTTTCACATTTTCAATTAAATCGCTTTTATCGATCAAATTGTTTTCAATCGCTATCAGTGTCAAAGCCACCAAAGTACATGCTGCTTTTGTAACACCATTTTCTTTTAACAACTTTTTCAAATCCTTTCTTGTGTAAATCATCTTTTTTTATTTGAGCTGAAATTTATTTAACCTGAATTCAATTTTTTCAATTCTTTAAAAAGAATTAAAAAGGTTCCTTTTCTGAAATATCCCTTCCAAATGTACATTAATTCCGCATCCAATTTATTTATCTTCTGATCAAACTTTTTTATTTCATCAAGCAGCTCTTTTTTTCTTTCATCCACCTTTTTTATTTCCCTTAACAGCTCTCTTCCTCTTTCTAAAATCAGTTTTTTCTCGGCTTTCATTTCCTCACTCATCGGAATTTTTCTTTTCTTTTTTGAGCCACCTTTTTTCTTTCCTCTTTTGAATTTGCTTTTTTCTTCAACTCAGACAACTCAAGATCTTCCAAAAGCTCTTTTTTTTCTTCATCCCACGTTTTGAAAATGAACGGGAATTTTATTTTTCTTTCCTCCGTCACCTCTTTTCTTTTTTGAACTAGATTTTTTTTCTCCTTTTCCAACGCTTCTATTGCCTCCCTAATAGTCTTTATTTTTTCTTGCAACTCGCTTATTCTTTCTTTAAACCTTTCTATTTCAGCTTTTATTTTTTCATCGGACGAATCATCGGACGTATCATCTAACGAATCATCTAACGAATCACCTTCAAATGCCACGCATTCTCAACCATTCATGTATCTCTATAATAATTTTTTCTTCCAACTCTTCTTCTCTTTTATCATGCAATCTCATCAATTCTTCCAACTGACTTATTTTTTCTTTATCCAACTCTTTTTCTCTTTCATCACTCAATCTCAGCCATTCACTTCTCTCTCTCTCGAACTTTCCTCTTTCAACAGTCTTTTTCTTTCATCACTCAATCTCATCAATTCTTCTCTTTCTTCCAGCAATCTTTCATTTTCTTCAATCTCATTGTTATCACCCATCTTTTTATTTTCGTTGGAATTTATTTAACTCGAATTCAATTTTTTTATTTTCAGCAAATTTTTCAACATCTTCAAATTTTTGGAGAAGCGCATCCATTTTCATTTTTCCAGACATTTTTTTCTTTTCTTCTAAATCTCAGTCTAAACCGAACACGTGTCTGTCGATCGCTCTCAGCTTTTCTCGCTTTTTCAAATTGTCCCACTCTCTGTTGTGCTCTTTGATTTCTTTTTCCATTTGCGAAAAGTTGTCCTTTTTGTCCTCCCACAAAAGCGCGTAAAGCTCGTCTCTTTTTTCGTCGCTGTACATTTCAGGAATTTTGAACGAGCCGTTTTCAGCCTTAAACGCAAGAGCCTCGAGCTGTCTTTTTTTAATTGCATCAGACTCTCTTTTGCTGCACTCCAGTAAAAAAGGGTGAAACGACATTTTTTTTATTTCAGAATTTCTATTTTAAATCCGTTTTCATCGACTTTGCCGTTTCGTTTCTCCAAATAATTGTTGCCGTATCCCGTTTCTTTCATCGCTTTGTAAAGAGACCCGTATTCGATCACTTTTCCCGTTTCAGCGTGAGTCATTTTCACAGTCACGGGATTGTTTCTTATCAAACGGAGCCTTTCATATTTTGAATCTATCGGCTTGACGTCCTCCATCATCGCATTTTTATCGATCAGATGGTTCTCCATCGTAATCATCGCCAACCCCATTTTGCTTTTCGACGTTTTTAAAACGCCATTTTCGATAAGCAAATTTTTCAAATCCTTTTTCGTATAATTCATCCTTTTATTAAGAACCAGTTTATTTTTTATCTTAATACACAACGTTCATTCGGTTTCTGTCGGATTTGATTCTGAGCAGTTTGTCAGAAATGACGACAGCATAAGCTTGAGTGTCTGCAGGAACGTTTGCGTTAAAGGTGGCCTTAATTTCCACGTCCAACACGGTTGATTTTAACCTTTCAGCCTGCTTGCTCACGTCAAAAACGAAAAGAGGGCAAATGTGTCTGTAATTCAGCGCCGTCAAATTCGGCTGAGCGATAATTTCGCTGATTCCAAAAATCTTGTTGTCAAACTTGCACGCGTCCCTGTAAATCCTTGAAAATTTGTTGTTTGTAAAGGACAAGTCGTAATCGACAGCAGGGTACCTTTCGCTGTTTAATGTGACGTACATAATTTTCAAATTGCAGTGGTTGAATACGGAAGGGTTCAAATCTTGACTGCCGTCTTTATTGGTCTGAAATCCGACTATGATGTACCTCGGACGTTCACTGGCAGATCTGGCGCTCAATCTCCAACTGAATGTATTGGACACTGGCACGGCAATGGTGTCGCACTGTCGGGATTTAAACGACAACGGCACGTCCACTTTGGACTCGATGAGTTTGTAAAGATTGCTGTTTGCCATAAAAGAGGGAGTGACATGAGGCATGAACAAAGACAGTTTGCTCAAGGTCACTTTTCCTGCGGCTGTTTCAGCGCTCTTAAAAATCGCATCAACGTCGCTCTTTCTCACAAGAGTAATTGTGTGCTTGAATCCGTAAAGAACTTTTTCGTAATCTTCGCAAAAACCAAAAATGTGTTTCAACGGAATGCAAAATGAAAATGTTCCTTTATCAGCGGGCTGCTTAATGATAAAATCTTGCCTTTGACTAAACCCGCTGTTTGCAAGTTCGGCAACGGCAGTGGTGATCTTTGCCACAGCTGAATCATTCCTTCCGACACTTGGTACTCCACCGGATATTTAAGAAAACCCAGCATGGTGGTGGCTTGACCTGGACTGTATATGGTTTCCACCTCTTGATTCGATAACTGATAAGAAATCTGACTGAACTGGTGCATGATGCCGTTGTTTGCAAGAGAAACTAAATCTGCATCCGCATAGGAAGTCCCGTCTGCTTTTGTCAGCCTTCCTTCGACCAAAAGGTACGCCTCAGAGGGAAGCGTGAACAAGTCTTGCTGCTCAATGCTGATTCTTATTTCCCCGGCCGTGTTTAAATTGGTGCTGACCGGTTCGTATTCGTGAAATTCAAATCTCTCAATATCTTCATTAACAATGATTTCTTCTGTAATGTTTAAAACTTCGGAATTTGCCATTTTTCTATACAAAAGAAAAAAAATTTTCGGCTCAGGCCACTTTTATTCTGCTTCCCATTTTTACCAGGTCTTGGATTTGGATGGCGTTTTTCCTGGACAACTTTTTTTTCGAGCGCAAAGAGCCTCCGAGCGAGGAATAGTAGCTGCTGATCACTGGAGCTGCTGACGCAACCATTCCCGAAATAATGTCTTTGCTCTTTTGAGTAAAAACTTTCGGATTTGGAGTTCCAGTCTTGGCATACACCTTTTCAAGAGCTTTCTTTCCCTTGTCAATAGCCACGTCTTTAGCAGTCACAATCGTCGAAGAAGCCAGCTCTTTTCCAGCAGATTTTGCAGCTGTAATCGCTTCTCTTCCCAGCTCGCTTTTTGCAATTTTGTCAGCCAAAGCAGACGCTGCTCTCGATGCGCTTGACGCAGCTGCTCTTTTTTAAAAATTCCGCAACGTGTCAATGATTCCACCTCCTCCAACAACGTGTTTCGTAACATATCTGTTTCTGTAAATGATCATTTTTTAATATGCAAAAATTTTTTTTTATCCATCGATGATGACCTTCATCATCAATTTGTACTGGTTTTTACCAATCACTTTTTGTCTCAACAGCTCATCGCAAATGCTCACAGCTTCATTTCTCGATCCCGTATTCCCAGCACGACAAGCAGCCACGCTCAATTCAAGCTTTTCCACCAACGCATTCGGATCGCTCGGAAGAATGATCACTCCTGAACCTTTTTTATAAGATTTTTCAACACGAGACTTGTAGTGCTGATAACTCTCTTCTCCCAACTCATTTCTCAGATTTTCAAGCTCTGACATGATTTTATCATAATCCTCTTTTCGCTTCTTTTTATACACATGCTTCTCTAGTCGTTTATTGAGCATTTCAATATCATATTGTGATGGAGCTGAAATAGGATCTTCTTCACTAGTATTCTTACGAGATTTAAGCTCTTTTTCAATTGGGATGATGAATTGATTGTATTTTTCAACCTCTGCAGCTCTCGGTTTGTTTGATCTTGCATCTGGCTTGCCACTGGACTTCTCGCCGGTGTTGGCTCTTCTGCCGGTTCTGCCATGGTCGACAAAATTGCTGGACGTGGCATAGTTTACTTGAACAAAAACGGAAAAGGAATAAAATAAACCGCAGCTGGCTCTGGCTTATACTTAAGACCTTGGTCTAAAAGCGTCAACGGAGACGGGCTCTTCCTAAAAACTGGAAAAGGCTACAAATCTGTTGGATCCGGTTTATTGCTCGGACCCAATTCACCCTTTTCAAGCATTCCCTTCTTAGGTGCCATTCTCTAAAAAAATTTTTATTCGACACAAGAATAAAAAGTTCAGAGAAAATACACTTTTACCGTCCCTATTTCCCCTTTGGACGAAATCATCAACGTCTCTCCTACAAATACATCCAACACGCTTGAAAAAGAAACTATTTTTGAAACTCGATACAGCTTCTCAGACCGATGCACCAAATGAACCTTCACTTCATCTTCAGTTTCTTCTCCAAACTTAAAGCTCTCAGAAAAAATACCGCTCATCTCCATTGAAAATATCAACACCCCTTTCTCCAAAGCCACTCTAAATTCCGAGGTTGGCTTTATCATCTTACACATATCGCTAAACCTCGAAGCTGAAATTCTTCTCTTTGACTGAAAAGAATAGCGCTCACTCAAATTTACGTTTTGAACGCTTTCCGTCGCCACCTTAATATTATACGAAAACTGGTCTAAAGATCTCACGGCGATTTCCAAACTTTCCGCATTCAAAATCGACAAAGTCAACTCGCTACCGCTTTTCACCGTTTTAAACACCTTGCTCATATAACTCTCAATGCCTACATGCAACGACTCATCAAAATCAAACACGTACTCATCAAACTGATCTGCTAAAAGTTCCACTTCAAACATTAAATTTATCGTTGTTTTTGTTTTCGTAGGAATTCCTTCTTTATTTATCTTCAAATACACCATCCTCATGTTATTGAACAAAAGATCAAACAACGCTTTCATTTCACCTGCATGCTTTGTTCTCGCTAAAAACAATTTTTTAAAGAAGAAAATAAATTTAAATCATTGCGGTAAGAAACTTTTATGATAACATAATCATGCCAAGAAATATTTTATAACAAGAAAAAATTTTGAAACTTAACGGAACATTTTTTGAAAAAAAAAAAGATAAGTCAACGCATCAAATTTCACACCCCTTAAGTATAGGAAAGGTATCAATGCACCAGAACCGGCATTTCATAGTAGTGACGTACTGCAATTCCAAAATAATTTTGAAGTTTATTAATTTCTTTTTCGGTAAGACGATTTTTTCCACCAAGTGGTTTCCCATCAGACAATTTTAGTTTATAAGTGGCTTTAAATTTACGAAGTCTACTACCAACTCTTTTTTGTATGTGTCCAAAACATTCTAACTTTTGGACAGTAAGATTTTTGTATGGATTACATTTAGCAACTTCTAGATAAGATTTTGATTCACCGTCACCAATATAATAAGCATAACGTAAATTTCTGTCTGACTCTGATGATTTAAAACATTCAACAATTCCAGCTGCCTCCAATGCGCCTGATGAGCCCTTATGGTTAATGCTACATTCATGTGTACTAAGAAACTCATCATATTCATCAGTGCCTTTTTTTGTTTCCCATTTATCACATTGATGGCATACTTTAGATTTAATGCGGTAGTCAATGCATTTTCCAGTATCGCTTGAAATTATAGTTACAACACCATTTAAAGAAGAGAACCCTCGCTTTTGCCAGGTGCCATCATATGAAACTGTAATATTTGTCTTGTTCTCACCAAGACCTTGCTCAATCTCAACAGCTGCTTTATTCATAAAGTTTAGAGCAACTTGCTTGTAAGCCACTAATATATTCCTTTGAATATCATGAAATGTTTTTTATGCATTGGTGGAGGTAAATTCATAAAACCACAAAAGGTTGTTAAAGCAGCATACCCCTTTCCCTCATAGTAATAATGGATCTCATATTTACATCCGATTGATATTGCCCACGAAATTCATCATCAATTTCTTGGCTAGTGTAAACCCTTTTACTCCATGAGCAGACTGAGGCTGTACAAGTAAACTCTAATAAAACAGATAGTCCTTTCTTTCTTGATAAATCTGTTGAAAGTTCAATACTCCTCGACTGACATTCAGAGCACATAGCAATTTCATCTATGATACTTTTTAAAACAAATCTATCCAACATGATGTAACAGTATGGAAAATTTAATTTGTTATTAGGTAATGAAGTTCGTTTTGTTGATACTGTTGTTGCTTTATAATTTAATAATGTAAGTTTCTTTGATGAAGTTGAAGCATTTAAATTACTTGTTGAAGGTATGTTATTAACAAGACTATTTTCCGAGTCAATGTTGGGTTCAGGAGCTTTAAAAAAACTTTTGCCATGAAAACGTCGTTTTTTGAAAATTCTTGATCCTCCTGCCTTTCGTCTTTTTCCAGCATCAAGTTTTTTATTTTCCATACTTATTATTTTTTTCTAAATTTGAATAATAATCATAATCATCTAACTGAATACACAAGTAGGACTTCTAGCACGAATCAAATAAACTATAGTAAATTAAGAACTATAATAATATATAAATACAAAATATATCTGCCAGCAGCAAAAGCATGCTTCTATTAAATCTTTTCGAATATATTTCGAGTTATACTTTTGGTTAAACTTTAAAACTACATGTGGATGTCCTGGATTACTTTTAGATGCTTACCAATGATTACAACAAGTTCAGGTAGGCTTCGTTTTTTAAATTTTTTTAAAGATCCGATTTTAATTTTTTTTTTTTTTTGAAATCGCAAAATTTATGCGATTTTTATAAAAAAAAATTATACCACCTATATCTAATGATAAAATCATTTAAGTTGTAAATATTTTTTTGAAAAACAAATATCATCATCATTTTTTACATATATGATATTGGGTAAAACAGTACAATTTGAAATTTTGAAAATTTTCATATTTTAAGGTAGACTACCACCTTAAGAACTTTCGCTCACGGTCGTTTACGTAAAGCGAAACAGCGCTGTTTTTATGCGCATGCTCTAGAAATAGAAATCGAAAGCGATGTAAACATGAAAAAAATTTATGATTTATCAATAGTGGCAATCCTAACGTTTTCTCAAATAATTTTACAAATAGAAATCTTCTTAAAAAAGTGTAAATTGGGATAGTTCCTATAATAAGCAAAGTATACACATGTCTTAAAAAAACTTTGAAATTTAATTGCGCGCGAATATTAAGAACTGAAAAAGCAGCTGTCAATAAAGGTAAAAACTGAGAATTTTAAAGTCAAAATAAAATAAAATCTGTTCGTAGAATTTCCAGATTTTTTTTTAAATGCCGAAATTTAATTTATATAAAACATTACAAAGCAAGTTTTACTGAGTATTCAATTTTTTTACTTTATGTTGATGGCTTACAAGTGATGACAATATTGCACTGGTTTTGACTGGTTCTAAACTATGTACAAGTGCCACAACTCATGGAGCTACCGTTGTTTATAAATTCGTATTCTCTAAATAGTTGCTGAGACCTGGTCTGAAGATGAAAATGTGGTTGAAAATACTCCTTTCACCTTTTACAAAGAAGAGAATGGAAAGTTTGAAATAAATCTAGCACCTTAGTGTTATGTAAAAGATCTATCAACACACATCTTGATCCACTACAAAGGTCTAAAGTTACCTAAGCAAAAAGTAAAATCTTGAGAAAAAAAATTAGTTTAGCAAATGTAGCATATGTCAATTTGCAAATGACATATGCTATACTCTTGCATTAAAGCAAGTTTTAACACTGCTATTGTAGCTTACAGCACTAAAATAAGATTTATGTAATATGTACATCTTTGAAAGTTGCCACGTTATTTATATTTTTGTTTTTATGCAGCTGTAATGGTCTTTTACATCATAAGTTCATATCTGAGAAAAGATAGTTAAGTTAAAATTGTAGGAGATTGTGTTGGAGGAAGTTTTAAGCTACCAAATTATAAATACTTTAAATCTAAATAGTAAAAAAAATACTATCATATTCAATATTTTTTAAGGCAAAGGACTACAGAGTCAACATCAAAGTAGTCATGACATGATATCAAGAACAAATAGAAGACCTGCAAAGAATGAAGTATAAGTAAGAGAAACAAGTAATATCTATATTTGTAGTGGTCTTACTGATTTCAAAAAATACATATATGAAGTTTTTATATATCTAGGGATATCAACATTACAATAATTAGTTGATTTGAGTTTCTTTGTGCACTTTATTGTATTTCAGGAGCTTAAGATGAGTTATTATAAAAGAAATTCGACATTAAAAGGTGAATTTAATTTGAACAACTTATAGTATTTTTTTGACATGAAACTTAGTAAAGAAGAAAGAATAAAAATAGAATGTTGCACTCTTGAAAGTCTTCAAACCAATTATCAAAGATTTATGTAAAATGAGGATCTCAAGAAAGATGCAAAAAGTTTCAATAAAGTCATAACAGAACCAATTTTGAAGGTAACTCTAGATCAGTTAAAATCATTTCTCTCATTTACCTCAATTTTAACTTGTGATAATTGATTTGCTGTACAATGTCACTAAAAGTTGATTTAATTTTTTAAAATCATAACTCATACACGTAAATTTGTATCTAAGTTACTATACCAACTCTACACATAGTTATTTGGATTTATCTTAAATATTTCAACATGTTTGTAGAAGAAGCCCATGAAATTGGATATTTTAATGGTATTAGAAGAAGTATTAAAAATAATAGCAGCATCTGTTCTGAAAAATATCATGAATTTATATTAAAGCAAAAACGACTGTTAGACCTTCAAAGTTCTATTTTTAATCTTGATGAACAAATACAGCTGGGGAATGTTGCAATGGAAATGGCTAACTAAATAATCCTGATAATGTGGAAAATATTAAGTCAACTTACTTTTCTCAACTTGATTTTTTAAAAAAATGTAAAAAGGAAATGGTAAGCATTTTTTTTAAATGTGGCATTGACAACATGATAATGTTAAGTTCTGTTTTTTATAGAATTATTGTTCTGCTTTAAAGTGGTACTGGCCTATAAAAACTAAAACTGTTAATCCTATGACTTTATTTGAATAAATACATGTACAATGAAAATACTTTCAGTGTAAATAAATAAAAAACTGTTAATGTCCCCATAAACATGTAGAGTCAGCAATTAATATGCAATTTTAACTGCATTTTTAGACAATAATTTCTTCTTAACTGGTCATAGTTTGAGTCTAAACTTTGGCAAAAAGGTTAACATGTTGATAAAGGAATTTGATCAGAATCATCATCATAGCATTTATAAACGCAAAATGGTGGCATTTTTAATAATGGTTTTTAATTTTGTTGTAAAATCTGTGCTGTCAATATCATTATCTCAAGAACAGCAAACTGTAAAATCCTTATTTTGGTCAAACCCCTAGAAAGTGACCTGATAACCAGTGTGCAAATATTTTAGGTATAATCTCCAAGTAGTTAAAAAGATATCCTTGTTCAAAGTTGAAAAACTCTGAAAGCAAGAAAACAAAATAAAATCTCTCTGAAACATTTAAGACACATGTGAGTTATCATTACCAAAACATTTTCTTATGACTGACAATTTAGGTCATTTTTTTACTAAGAAACATATAAACAATATACATTTTTGAAATCTACAATAATTATATTGTTTAAATTTATAAAGTAAAAAAATGGTTAAGGTGGTACTAGCGTATAAAAATTTTGATATTTTATAGGCTAGTACCACCTTAACCATTTTACATGCTATATCTGGATTATTCCTGACCAATGTTTCCTCGTGTTTAACTAATCTTAATTTAAAAGCAATTATAACACTTCTATAGACAAAACAATGTAATACTCTGGAGCTTGAATCTACACTGAAGAAAGGTGAAGGACCATGCACACAACAGATTGAAGCTATATTGCAAAAAGTGAAAGTTGAGCGACAAGCATACCATGGAAAAAGTTTTATTGGAAATCATGTGCATAAAATGCTTCAGGTTCCATTTCTTTTATAAATTAGTTTATTCCAAATCTGAAACATTATTTTTAATTACAATAATAACAAGTAATATAAAATCATGCAATATATCTTTTAAAGAGACATTTTTCTTTTTTAGAAAAACTCTATGCTAAAGTTATGTAATTCTATTTCAAAGCTTCTTTATGATGAAGGATTCTCTGGGAAAAGTCTGTACAAGATAGCAGCCGAAATCATTACAAAACATAAACTACACTTTCATAAATTTTCTGCATGCTATACTATATTCTACTCAAAAAATACGATGACAACAGAAATATTAAATGAACTTAACAAGCTTTATTTGATTTTTTTCTTTTTCTTTCTGTTTATAATGAGTTTCTCAAAGCGCTTTAGAAATTTATTGTGTTTATTGTTATTGAGGTTGAAAAGTATACTGAAACTACATTAATGCCTAGCAAGATATATTTGATGATTTATGATGATTTAACTTGTAAAGCTGGGATTAAAAGTACAACATGATTGATGTTGCTATCACATTTTCTTTAGAAAAAAATATTGTTGAACTGATGCATTTTTATCGCACAACTCGGCCTAAGGCTTTAGTACCTCGAAAGTTACACATACTGGAAGATCACGCTATTCCATTTTTGAAAAAATGGGGCGCTGGCTTTGGATTGTATGGCGAAAAAGGTGAAGAATCAATTTATCTTGAGTTTAAAAATTTAAAGCGTATTTATTAATCTATCCCTTGCCTAACAAAGTGGTTAAAAAGCATCCAAAAATTTTACCATCAGAAAACTAATCCTAAAAGTAGGGTGTTAATTCCAGAATCATGAAAAAGAAAGAAAAAACGAAAATTTTTATTGTTAAAAACACTTTTGGCAACAGCATTTTACATTTCTTAATAATATATATTTCCTTTTTTCTATTATTTGTCTCTAGTAAAAGGCAAAGAAAATGTAGCTGTAATGGTCAATAAGGTAATGCAGAAAAGTGCCTTTTTTGTCCATTAAAAAAATTGAATTCTAAGAACAGGCATAAGAAATAAATAGAAGAAGGTCTCCTCAAACTTTTTCAAGAAATATGGTTAGATTTCAAAGATTAAAAACCTAGAACGTAGGTTCCAAAAAATGTAAACAAATCACGTATAATTAACCAGCCATCTTTCTCAACAACAAATGTTAACGAACGTTTAGATGTTCCTTCTCTTGTTTTAAGTGTTTTAGTACACAACCGGGTTATCGTTAAACTAATTTAAATTAAAACAGCAACAAAAAAACTTGTTTATATTGAAGAATATGCAATTACTTGGTTTCCAGAGAAAAATTATTTTTGTTGCTAAGGGCCGTAACCATTTTGAAAGCGTTGATTTTTTTCCGTAAAATTTGCGCATGCATACAATAACATAGCGCTACCAAACGACCGTGCGCTATTGGGTTTTTTTGTTTATTTGCGTTACTGTGCACCTTCGAAAGAATGAGAACTAGTAATTTCTTGAACAATAGCATAAACAAAGCGCTTTTGTTTGTTTCCAGACTATATATTATCCGCAAAAAAGTCAATCCGATTTATTTTGTTTGTTTCCAGACTATATAAAATCCGCAAAAAGTCAATCCGATTTATTTTGAGGATTAAAACAGTCCGATCGTTAAATATTTTTCACATCAAAACAGTTTTAAGAGAAGTTACATCTGTAAATTTTATTAATATGTTTCCACTTGACTACATGCATCTAGTGTGTCTTGGATGTATGCATAGGGTGCTGTATTTCTTTGAAGGAACTATCAAAGGAACAACTAAAGGGAAATTGTTTGCTAATATGTTAAATCAAATTTCTGAAAAGCTTGTTGCTTTAAATGGTAAACTGCCAAGTGAGTTTGTCAGACAGCCAAGAGCACTAACTGAACTTGATCGATGGAAAGCTACCGAATTCAGATCTTTTTTGCTTTATACTGGTATGGTTGCATTGAAGGATGTTGTACATAGCTCTATTTACAAGCATTTATTAAGTCTGTCTGTTGCTATAAGGTTATTATGTGAAAGTGATGATGCCATGAGAAATTCTAATCTGGAAAATGCTCGACGACTTATTCAGTATTTTTTTGTGAATTCTAGTGAGGTTTATGGTGATTTACTTTGTGTATCAGGGTTGGAAAAAACCCGGGTTTTTTTTAAAAAAACCCAGCCCACTGGGTTTTTTTGGGTTTTATTGGGTTTTTTTGGGTTTTTTTAAAAATAGCTTTTTTTGCTTAGAAAATGAAAGACATAAACCCTATTTTGCATTCAAACTATCTTTAAACATTTAATTTTTTCAAAATAATAATTAAAAACACATGGTAATAGTTATACTTATTTATTGAAAAGAGCTTTTACAAGGAAAATTTAATAAATTGAAGAACTGTAAATAAAATTCTCCTTCCATAATTTTACTTTGTTTGATTATTACAATAATTTTCAATTCTTGTCAGCTTTTCAGATGTTTTTGACAGATTTCCAGTTAAACACTTCCTCTGGGATCATCAAGAATAAACTAAAACAAATCTAAATTACACTTAAATAATAGAAATAGAATTTTTTTCAGAATTTAGATGGTTATACTGAAGTTAAAAACAATTTTTTCTACTACTTATCTACTTATTTATCAGATTTGATATCGTCACAGGAACTGCTGTCAGCTGCTGAGCTATTGTGAAATGATTTGTAAATCTTCACAAGTTTCATTGCCTTATCTGCACCAAGACGATTCCTGATCTTCGACCAGACAAATCCAAAGGTTGAAAACCATCACTCAATTGAGGCTGAGCTAGCAGGACAAGAGTGTAGAGAAGCTAGAAAGCTGCAGAAATTGGCAGAAACCTCTTTATCCCTGATTTGAGATCTAGTAACCTTTCCTTTCATGATGATTCACCATTCTGATGGAGAGATAACCTTCAGTGATTCTGAGAACATTTGTTTGGGGAACACCTCCCTGTCCTTCAAGTTAAGCTTGTATAGTAAACCCAAGAAATCAGGATTTCTGTCCTCTAACCATTGTTCTGCAATGTTTTCATTATCATTATCAATGAAGCTTTTGTAATCATCTACATAGCGATGGTCAGTTATATAGGCCAAAATATGAAAGGGTTGTACAGCATCTTGAAATCTCTTCTTTATTGCATCATAGTATATAGATAGCTCTTCATTCTTTATCAATGAATGCCAGATATGAACTGCGTCAGAGAGATGACAAGAATCACTCTGCATCTTGTCTAAGGCAATCCCCAATTTTTTCATTTCAATAAGAAGACGACTTGCCTCACGTTTGATGGCTATATTCTCAATTATTCTTCCAATATTGGCTGGAAAATCTTCCATCTTCTCTCCATAGATCTCCACGTAGAAGTTATAATTTTTCTGGTATGTCTTAATGCAGGCAACTTGAGAGTTCCAGCGTGTTTCATTTGGCAGCTGAGGCATACATCCACCTTTTTCCTTTAACAAACCATGGGCCATATGCACATTTCTAAAATATTTCTGAACTTTCACAACCTGTTTTAGAATTGTTGAAAAAGAATTGCAAATGTCTTTCTGTAGCAAATTCATATAGTGTGCATTACAGCCATATGTTAACATATCAGGATACTCTTGTTTGATCAGCTCTTTCATTTTCTTCATCTTAGCTTCATTGTCAGTGCAGACACCAAATACAAATTTATTATAATCATTTTTTATGCTAACTATAGCTTCATTGATGATTTTGAAGCAGTATTCTGCAGTTTTCTTTTCTGATCCTGAGTCAACTATGTTGTACAGATAGCTCTTTTTTCCACCATAAAATGAGTGAGCAATTATTGGGTCATTCTGAATACTAGACCATCCATCTTGACAAATTACCAACGTGTCTTTGGTTTCCAGTTCGTTCTTTATCCCAGATGACAGATCATCATAGACTTCATATATTAGATCTCCACCCAGTTTCTTTCGGCTTGGTGGGACATACCCAGGACGAAGAAGAGAGCAAAGTTTCTGAAACTCACAATTTTCCACTGAACTAAAAGACATGTTAGAGCTGAAAAAAAACCGGGCAACTTGCTTGTCTATGGCATCTTTCTGATCATTTGATGTTCTAACTACAAAGTTATTTAAGTTGCTACTTTTAAACCTTTTTGCTGGTGTGGAGCAGGACATAATAGATCCTTCGGAAGTTGAAGTATCTGACTCATTTGACAAGAGGCTAATATTGCTCATTGAGCTTCCAGGTCTTGGTTCTTGTTCATCAGTGTCCTTCTTTCTCTCTTTACACTTCTCCAAATGAATACGAACTCTTTCAATTTTTCCACTAATCTTCTCTGAACAATGGTCACACTGAACACTATTTTTGTCCCCTTCTATCTCACTGACCTCCTTCCACTCCCATCCTTTCTTCCTTCCACTTCCGAATGGCATTCTTATAAAGATTTTTTTCTGAAAAATACACATTGCATCAAAATATGCAAGTTAAATATACTTAATGCTACACAAATAATAATACTGTTTGAATAAAAGTTTCTTGAGTAATTTGTAAGATAGAACACAGGCCTGACTTTGATATGGTTGATGAAAGCCACTGAGATCACTGAAAGTATATTGTAAAAAATACTAAAACTATTTTTTCAGAAATATTTCAAAAAAATCATGTCTTTTAAAAATTTTGATTCTTATTAAATACTATATTCTGATCATATCCATATCCTCTTTTCAATAATAATTACCTTTTAATTAGTCATAATTATGTTTAAATGTTTTCTGAAATAAATAAATCACAGAAAAAAACCAAGCAAAGAGAATCCTTTAAATGAAATATTATTTTAAAAAAACCCAAAAAAACCCGGGTTTTTTTGGGTTTTTTTAACTGGGTTTTTTATGGTGGGTTTTTTAATGCCAACCCTGTTGTGTATACAATGTACATGGACTTTTACATATTTGTGATGATGTAGAGTTTTATGGTGTCTTGCTTGATAGGTTATCTGCCTTTAAGTTTGAAAACTATCATCAGAAGTTGAAAAGATTGATAAGAAGCAAACATAATTCATTGGCTCAAGTATGTAAAAGATTGGATGAACTGAGTGAATACAACCAACCTAAAAAATTAACAAGCAGAATGACCACCACCAAAAAAGGTTCTTATTTTTTAACTGAGGATAGTGTTGTGTTTCTTCAAAAATTGGTTGATGAAGATCATTATGAGTGTTTGTGTTATAGCAAACAGTTTTTAGATGGCTATTTAACAGTTTTTGTTTCTTCAAAGGATATTGGAATCTACTTTATCAGGAATACCATAAATCCTATTCTATGCATTAAAAGAAGAAGCAGCTTTTTATGGAAATGTATTTTTATGGCAGTTAAAGATGGATTTGTTGTTTCTGCTTTAGTGCATTTGGTTAAGCAGAGTAGAGATGGTTGGTATTATTTGATGCCATTTATTTCTTTTATTTACTTTACTTATAACCTTTTTTATATCAATTTTTGCCTCGTTGGATGATGGGGCAAAAAATGGTTAATTAGGGCAAATAAAAAGTACTATGAAAAATATTTTCATATTAAAAAAAAATTTAAAAATAAATTTTATTGAACGAAAAGTTTTTTATTTGTTAAAAAAAATTTTTTTTTAAATGTTTTAAGATTTTGATTAGCTCTTAATGTTTTTCTGGTACCCAACTTTTTTGACAGGTCCTAATATAACTGTTTATTTTCTTTCTCAGGTTGAGAAAGAAAGAATATCAACCAGGGTCTCAAGCAAATTGGAATACTATCCTGATTTTGAAAACAATATTCGTTTTTATAATGATTTGTATATAATAATGCAAGAAAATTTTTAAATTATTTTTTTGTAACCAAAATTAAAAAATATTTACTCAATGAAATATTATTTTCAAATCAAGATTTCATTTTCATCTTTTGTGAGCCAGGTTGACTAAACTTTGAGAAAATGTTTTTTGCGTATATTAGGACCTATAAAAATGTGCATATCTTTTAACTTTTTAATTGACTAGACTATGTATTTAGCCCAATCAAAAGGTTGTACTCTGTAGTTCCGCTAAATGAAATTGGAGTAAAGAAGAAATGTATAGTGCCTTGCATTGGGTAGATGAAGTTAAGAAAATTGTTTATTGGCCACCGAGAGGAAAAAAACCTATCCACCACTACATAAGCAAGTGGTTGTCACGGCAAGAGTTAGATTAATTAAAATCTCATTAGAGAAAGGCACTAAAGACATGTGTAATGACTGTATGCAACTTGATTCCGAATTTTCTCGTAGTGAATTTGCAGAACAAGGTATTTATTATTCTGTTTTGTCCTTATAATATATAACAAACTTTAGTATAATGTATGTTTTTTTTCTTAGGTGACGTTCAGCCACTCAGTCCATATCAAGAAAAAAGTCCAAGTATATCAATTGAAAATAGTTTTTCTCAAAGTACTTCAAACACTTTTTCCTCTAATCCTCATTTAAAAGTGCCAAGTTGTGATAGATGCTCTCCAAGACAAATAGTGTCGCATGACTTATCCTCAGAAATATAATTCATTGTAACAGAAAAAAGGAAAAAAAAAGAAAACATATGTCCAGTTTCACCACAGTGCTCCTCTAGCTTTTTATTATCAAAGAGTCAACTAGATAGGCTAAAAACAGAAACGGTCTACTTGGGAACTACAGAGAACCACCTCCTTCATTTAAGTACATGGATGAAAGACGTAAGTTTAACTATCTTTTAAGTATAATTATATTATATATGTTATAATAGTCTTACAATTCTCAACAAAAGTCATGACCTGCCATGAGTGTTGAGTGTTCACCTTATAATCAAAAGTTTCACCATTAAAACTGCATCTTTTTTTTTGCACTTACTAAGTTTATATCTATGTTATGGGGTTAAGAGTTGTAATGTTAAATGGACTGCAATTGCCACTACCGTCCATTTACCATATGGGATGTAAACTAATAAAAAGTAGACTGGCATCACAATTTTCATTGTTACATTTAGGTTGGCAATATGCATTTTTTATGGAGATAGTAGAAGTTAAGTCAACCCAAGGAGAAATTCTTGCTGCACTAGAAAGGCTAGGACAGTAAGGGTCTGCGTCTCGTTATTTTTTTAAATCGAGACGAGACGAGACGATCCTAAAAGCTTTGTCCCGATTAGCGATTAATATCGAGACAATTTTCAATTTTCACTCGAAATCCGGGACGATACCGAGACGAGACGAGATGTCCCGGACAAAATAGAAGCTTCACAATTTCCCGGAATTTACATCTTTTTAACGGGACATAACGAGACATAACGAGACATAACGAGACATACTAGTTAATCCTTAATGTGAAATTTAGTATTCTGCTGGGGGGCTCGGCCATTACAACTGTTTTGGTTACTTTATCGTAATTAAACTATTTACCGAGGCTTAACAAGACAAATAAAAATTGAAATGAAAATTTGCATGTGTTTCATTTATTTTATTTGTGATTGCTGTACTGTAATGCACATTAACTAAATTTTATTGGCAATAAATAAAAGTTTTTAATTACAAACTTTGTCAAACAATTCATTTACTTGTGTCACTAGTTGAAGGTGCATCAGTTGGAGCTTTGGATGGTCCAGCAAAAGGAGCTGGAGCAGAACTCCTTGAACTGGTGATTCATGGCGTAATACCTGGTACATGAGATGTTGTAGCAGTAGAGATTCTAGAGGAGGCCGTACTTGCTCGTGACATCGGCTGACTTGGCAGTCTTGGATTAGGCTGAATCTCAACTACATCATCTGATTCAACAACATTGGCTTGATCACTCTCTTGAGGCAACAAATCTGGAAGGAAAATTACAAAATTTTTTTAAACTGAGCAAAATTTCAGTTTGAAAAGAATTTAAAAGTTTAAAGTTAAAATAAGAAACATAGAAGCAATAAATGGATGTGGCAAAATTTAAGATTTTACTAAAGGCAAAAATAAAGTTAAGATCTCTCTTTAGAATTTTTGTGAATGCCCTACCAGGATCTTTGTCATCTTCTGAGGTCAGTTTCCAGGACTTGATTTGAACAAAGTCATAGTTCTGTTGGATATAGAGCAACTTTTCAACATTTTCCGGCTGAAGCTTGGTCCTTTTGTGAGTGACTATGTTTCCTCCTGCAGAGAAGGCCCTCTCGGAAGTGGCCGAAGATGCTGAAATTGCCAGGTAACGCCGTGCTGCTTCAGCCAAAAGAGGTAAAGTCATTTTATGTTTTTTCCAAAACCCAAGAACATTTTCCTGGGCCTCTTTCATTGGCCAGGGATGCATATTCTTGTAGACATCCCATTCCTTGGCAATGTCGGACTTGTCCAAAATTGCTGTGTGTTGAGAATGAAATTCAATCACGTCTTGAGCCAACGAATCTGTTTCCTCCTCCAAGTTTGCAGTGGCCGTTGGTTGATCCATGATTTTGTTGAGCCATTCACGATGATTGGTGTGGTTTTCAACCAAGTACTTGTAGGTTTTATCATAGGTTCCAAATTTTTTGGATGCTACACCCTTGTAGTTAGGATTAAGGAGATGACCAACACCAAGAAACATGGTATGAGCGCCAGCATTGGGAAACCTTTTATCAAGCTTGGCTGAAAAAGTTCTTAAAAAAGGTTTGCTTGTGTCTGACAAATCATCCTTGATCAATTCAACCCTGTTGATGTGGTGCTGTAAATTGTGGAGACCACCAACAACGATGTGTAGAGTTGGCTTTTTATCTGCACTAAGTCTCTCAGATGTCTTTGCCAACAGTTTGAGAGTAGGCAACAGTTCCTCAAAGATTTTAAACTCCAATTCAGAGGGGACAAGAGATGCAACATCTGCTGGGTCAATGCCTGGCCTTGCTTTTATTGCCAAAAGAGGTTCTTTCATGTCAAAGACACTCTGCACACACATGTATGTAGAATTCCAGCGAGTGTTGTTGGCAGTGATGAACTTTTTGTAGACCAACTCTGTAACATTTTCCTTTGAATCGGTTTCCATGGAAAGACGAATGTCCCTGTTCATAGCTGCAATTTCGGCCTTGATTCTTTCATTCGCCAAATGACTCTTGTGCGTCTTTTCTGCTAGCCTTTGAGCACAAGTGATTGCATGATCTACTGTTGTGGTGGCATCGACAGTGTCCTTGATGGCCAAATTCAAGGTATGGTCCACACAAAGCAAAGACTCATCAATAAAGGTGCACTTTGGAATTGCAGCTTTGACATTGGCAGCATTGTCATGAGTTACGACAACTGAAACAGCTCCTGATGCAGGTAGATCGGCAACAACCCTTAAAAAAGTAACAAAAAATTACGGCAAACTGAAATGTCTAGTATTGTCACAGTATGGTAATTTATGTCTAATACAAACACTAAAATAACTAACTTTCCTTTGCACCGATTATAAACGTGCAAGCTGTTGAACACATTTAACTTAACTCATGTAGAAAAGTACATTTTGTAATTTAACTTACTTGTCGATCTTTTTGGCGATGTTGTTTGCTGTGTGCCTCTCACTGAACGGACTGACAGAAACGACAAACTTGTTCAGGGTCCACTCTTTGTCAATGTAATGAACAGACAATGATTGGTATGGATCAAAGTTCCTTGAAGTCCAAATGTCCGTGCTCAGAGCCATTCCCGGACTTTCCAGTAGATCAGTTTCCAAAACTTTATCCACAGCCGTCTTGACATTGTCATACAACAAAGGCAGCTTGTATCTAGAATAAGTTGTGGCAGCCTTGATTTTCAGCTTTGGGTCTAAGTAGTGCATAAACTCCTTGAAAGGTTTTGCCTCAACAAAGCTGAATGGAAGATTCATCCTTGCCAGAAGTTTCATATTTTCCAAGTCACCTCGAAGTTGCTTTGGATCTCTGGATTTGTACTTCAGACACTGACTCACTCTTGCCTGGCTTGACTTGCGCTCAATAAGACAATCAGGCATGGAAAGTCGTCTTTTCTTAATGGAGCGGTTGAGAACTTGAGGAGATTTTTCGCCTGGAAAAAATCTTAAAATAGTTTAGTATTGCTAAGTCTCGTTATGCTAAGGTAAAAAAAAAAAGTTTGTGCGGGACTGATTGCTAATTTTTTAATTTGGGGTATAAATTGAGTATTAACTTATTAAAATAAGTCATAAAAAGAGGTTTTTTCTTTAGGGATTAAAAAGACAATACACAAAAACGTTTATTTCAATAAAGAGTTTAAAAAAATCATTGCAATATCTTTTTAAAATAAAGTTGCTACAAGCAACTTCATTTTACCTTTTTAACTCACCTCTTTGTGGCTCATTAGTCTCATCTTCATTATAGATATTTTCAAGTTCGTCTAAGGAGGCCAAATCAGAATCTCTCTTGTGGACGGCTTTATGTTTCTTTAGCTCTTTAAACTCACGAGGATGGGCACGAAGTAGATGCTTACGCATGCCAGATGTGTTACCATCATTGACCTTGTAAATATTGCCAAAAAGCTTGCACCTACCATTGGCCTGGCTTATACCACGGTCATCATGGGTTTCGTCTGTTTTTTGCTCCTCATATAATTTCCAGATATGACCTTTGCTTCGTGGCATCTTGCAGGCTGATTGACAGTTTGACTTTGACTATACTCAGACAGCGCCGGATGTAAAAGTCTCACTAAAAATTTAAAGAATAAATTAAAATCCAGGAGCAAAATGTTGACGTGCCCACTCTCCAGAGAGTACTGGTATAGCCTTGCCATTTCTCGAAAAATGAAACCATGTTACGCGGGCCCTAAAAAGTTAGGACAATTCAACTAACGACAGTTCAACTTTACTATACTAATTTAGTAACTCACTAATTTCACAAAATTATTTTTTTTTTAATTTAAATATGCATAACATTCAAAGTTGGTATGCCTTATATTATTTGATGTTTCTGTTTTTCTTTTATTATCAAAAAATATCAAATATTTTTATCTGCTTTAGTGCACAGATGGTCCAAGAAAGACACTTTGATGCTTTTAGCATTAAATTTCACTAATATATAAAAAGAGTTATAATATATAAGTTTAAACTTTTTGGTTATTGAAAAACTTTTGTAATTGCTATTGTTTTTGTTGTGAATGATTTGTATTTTTTAACAGCAAATTTATTCTGCCAGCCATACAATTACGGAAACACGTATGAAAATTTGTGAAAACACTTATGTGTTTATGTGTACACATAAACACATAAGTGTTTATGTGTACACATAAACATGTCTGGCCCTTAATGTTACTGCCAAGTTGTCTTGGCAGCCAAATGAAACCAAATCTGCCCAACTGCCCATTAATAATCAAGGATTTAACTTGTTCATCCTTAATCCACGCGTTCGGAATGTCTCGTTTGTCTCGAATCGTTGTGACATGTCTTGTTTTGTCACGTATCTTAATAGAATGTCTCGTATCGTTATGCCACGTCTCGAATCGTTATGGCATGGATATGGCATTAATATATAATTGAGGCAAATAGATATAAATATCTGTCTCAATGATATATATTAACTAGATGTCTAAGTTCAAAAAAATTCCGTAAGAAAAAGGGAAGCAAGATTTTAAAGTTTTTAAACCCGCTTTATTTAAACTGGACAATTAATAAGTCCTTGTTTAGCTTTGTTTTTATGATTGCGTCATTTCTGGCTGGCAAAACAAACTTGGTTGGCAAAAAACTTTCTTCACTGCGAAAGCGCGCGTTAGATATCTTGTTAATATAATTGCTCTGTCTCGTAACGTTTCATAATTATCCGGGACACAGTTTTTAAATTCCGAGAAAAAATTTATGTCCCGATTTATAACTTTATTCCGGGATAATCGTTTCCTTTGTCTCGTTATTTTTTTCCGGGAAATTTCTCGTCTCGTTACGCATTTCCCGGTTCATTTTGAGAAAACGATTCCGAGACGCTGACCCTTATAGGACAGAGAACTGACCCAGAAAGTTCTTCGCTTTTTATTAGTAAGTGTCATTCCCTTGAAGAGTTCAATGCTTTTGAAAAAAAGTTGGCGACTGAAGTAGAATTTAATATTTTGGTAAGTGTTATTAATAATAAAGTTGTTGTTTCAATATAGTTCATTGTAATGTTTCAATATAGTTCATTGTAATCCAGGTCTAATACATAAGGGAATTATAATGGTGACAAGGCTTGGTTTCACTGTTTTGTTTTGTTTGTGTTCTAACTGGGAAAATCAAGTTGCTATTGTAACGATATAGTTACTTTGTTAAATGAAAAACGTTTATGCTATAAAGTATTAACTTTAAAGTATAAAAATACTTCATAAGTTTATTACTTAAAAGTTGTATATACATTTTTTTTTTCAAAATCAGGTTAAGGGTTGTAAACTGTTAGCCCAGTTCAACAAGACCGGAAGTAAGGGCAAACGTTCTTTTAACAAGACCCTACTCTGTAAAGCAGTTTTTGGTTAATCTTTACTCAACTTAAAAATTTTTAAACATGTTAAAACAAATTTTGTTTATGACAAAATGTTAAAGGGAATATTAGATTGATTTACTATTTTCATTAAGTGTTTTGTTCTACTATCATTTTATTTTTTAGGTGCATTAGTATCGGATGTAAATTCAGCAAAAGTGATCAATTCGTTCATTGATGAACAGTTAAAACGTGCGCCTCGAGCCGTTGAAAAAGAGAAAGATGGTCTCTTGTAATATTTGTTTACAAATAAAGTAAAAATTCTGTATTTTTAATTTATTAAATAAAGAAAATTTCTTATCTAATTTTTTCATATATACACGTAGCTTTTTCGTTTCTAGAAATTATAGAAATAGTTGTTGCTAAATCATCGGAAAACTGTTTTTCATTATTAGTACGAGTCACAAATTTTCTTTAGCGAGCGCGTCATACACCTTTTAAAAACGTTAAAAAGCCGTTTAAAAATACGTGAATTAGTAATTTCATACGGACTTCTTTTCCACCCTCAAAACACGTGTCGTAAAAACGCGAATAATACGTTTATTATACGTATCCGTGCTTACTGGGTTGTTCGCCTTACTTTATTAACAAGCTGTTGAATTTCAGTTGTATTTTGCATTATGAATATTCTTATCAAATTTATATCCCTTATCAGAATATTCTTATGTTAAAGAAAGTGGTAAAATATAACCTCACCGAAAGAGAAACAAAATTTTGGTGTTAAAAGAGCTGATGAGTTTTTGAGAAATTCGATTTTTTCATCTCTTGTTTTCTTTTACATTTGACCTTCATTTTATAAATATATCTCAAAAAAAAAAAAAAAAAAAAATTATGATAAGGAGAATAAGAATTAAATTTTGACGAACTTCTCGAGAGAATGAAAAGCGATATGTATGGTTTCTGTTTCCTTAAGGTGGTAGTATGGTCAAAATTCTAAAATCGTTTAGTTCAACCAAAAAATATTGATTTTTTCAGATAATATTAAAAACTGCATAACACATTAAAAAAAAAAAAAATTAAAATTTCACATTTGGACCCATTTTTTGGGTCCCAAAACCTAAAAAAGTCAAAAAGCGCTGCGATAAATATTGAGACAATGGCAGATGCTATAAAACTCAAACTTTTACTGTTTACTTATAATATATCAAAGAACTCATGGAAGCAAAATTATAAAGTTAGCTTAAAGCACCAAGGAGATACAGCATATACAACTAATGGGTCAAAATTTACCCTAAAACAGCCCCCTTTTGGAGCCCATAACTCTGCAAAAAAGTAATGTTAAAAAAATATACTGCTTCAGTGGTATCATCATATATGTTATTATAACTGTACAAAATTTTAAAGCATCATAACAAGTAGTTCTCAAGTTATTTATCGCACCGTGCTAAAAAATGTCATTCTGAGAAATCAGCAATTTAATACAATTAACATTAAAAAAATAAATTAAAATATCAAATAAGCTCTCATTTTATTTCTAAAGATTTTTAATCACTCCCCATTGTATTAGCAGTAGCAAACTAAGTTTTTCATGAGTTTTATTTAATTTTTTAAGTACCTTACAGAAGTTGATATCCTTGTTAAGAAAAATAGAAAAATTTTGAATTAAAAAAAAATATTTTTAAAAGCAAAAATTTTGAAATTCAACTTTTTAAATTAAATAGCTCTATCAACTGGGAGATTGAAATAAAATAAAACTCTAAAAACTTTAAGAACCATAAGCTATTCCTTCTCTTTCTTCATTTTGATCACCATAACTTTTTTCGTTTTGTCCTAATTTGTTTCTGACATTGCTTTACTTCATCAGTAGATTTTTATGCTATATTTTTAATTTTTTAATCTCTTTAATTGCAAAATGTACTGCAGTTTTTACCAGGATTAATACCAAGCTCTAAATAAACGTTTAACATACCAGCTAATCCTTCATTGAAATTTCTTGTATCAACCACAATAACAGTTACTATACCATTTATAGAGTTATATCCTCGTTTCTGCCATGTATCACAAGAAACAGTAATATCTGAAATTCCAGCATCATCTCTTACTTTAAACTCAAGAGCTGTATTGATCATTGATTGTGTTGCAATATATTTGTATGACAGCTATATTATATTTTAAACATCATTAAATGTGGCTTTTGAAGCGGAGGTGGTAAGTTTAAAAAACCATATAGTTTTTCTAATGCATTGTCCTTTTCCAATTTCAGGCATTGCAATTACTGAATATGGATTTATATCAAAAATTTTTTTTAGAAATTTTACTTGAAATTTTTTTACTGGTATAGAACTTTGTACTCGATAAACACTCAATGCAACTCAACAGCAACAAAGAACTTAAACCTTTTTTATCTTTATGATCTATATTCATGTTGATAGAATTGCTCTCATAGTCAGGTCATGTTCCAACTAAGGTAAGAATTAGTACAATATCATTAAGATCAACTAAAACATAGCTAGACTCATTATTTCATTGAGGCTGTGGACTAGCTTCATTATTGGCAATAACATTGCTTGTTGGTGTTGTAAATTTAGGTTAAATGGTTAAAGCATTTCTCTCAATTTATGGCAATTCTTTACTCACAAAAGTATCTTCATTTTGGGAAAAAATTGGTAAACTTGATTTTCTAGAAGTGCTTTTTCTTTTTTTAAACACTCTGGAGGCACCAATTTTTCTTCTCCTCAAAACATCAGTTTTCACATTTAACAATTAGAAATAATATATCTATTTTAATCTAAATTAAATAATTTAAAAAACAATAATAAATGATTATTCTCTATATTCAACATCAATAACTGAAAGATAACATTTGCTTTTAAGTCACTTTACAAACATGACAAAAAATAAAGTGATATCAGCATATATAAATGCTGGTTTTGTAATATTTAAGGCAAAAAAGAAGCCAAATATTACTTAGTATTTTCTAAAAACTTACAATAGAAAATACTTGCTTAAGGCAGCTCAATAAGAATCAATACATGATGTTTACCTTGTTGCTATGCCGTTGCTAAGGAGCAATACTTCATAGTACTTTTTTTAAAATGAAAAATAGAAGGCTTTACATAAATTATATTGGAAAATAAATAATTCTATCATTTTCAGTATGAATGAAAGTTCCAAGAAAAGTTATTTTCAAAAAATGAAAAACTGTTATTTTTGACCATACTACCACCTTAAATTAAAAACTACGTTAAAGTAATCTTTCAGCCATTTGTTACGTACAACGTCACCACGTCAAGCTTTACTAACACTAGTTTGCTGTCAAAATAATATTCTCTTTTTGCAAAAGATTTTTTAATTTCACAAATCCCGTAAAGAGATGTTCGGGTAGTTTTTTAATGGCCATATATAACTTAAGCTACATACAAACTTTAAAGAGTAACAACTTGACTTAGTTGCAATCTATTTCAATTTAAAGACATCTTAAATTTGCACTTCATTTTATATTTCATTTTCACCATAGCTCAAATATTTACTAAAAGATTTCTATACATTCGGACCTTTCGTCCCAAAAAATTGACTTTTACGAAAAATGCGATGAAACTTCAACTAAATTATCTCTAAAATCTGTTTTCTACAATTAATAGTAGCTTAAGTTACTCTGTTCACTCGTTAACAGACACCTTCAAGCCCGATCTAAAAAGTCGTTACATGGAACCAAACAAAAACAATTATCAGAGGATTTTTTTGGGTTTGTTCATACCACTTGATTTAGCTAAAACATTTACTACCATGAGACGTCCTCCGAAACTTGGAAATTATAAATCGAAACCACAAAAGTCCTATCATTTTCTTAATGATTGATCAAGTTCATTTCATTTTAAAGTAATGTCACTTTATTCATAATTTACCGTGATAATTTGTAACTCTACGTAGTGATCGTAAATCCGTTTTAATCGTTCTTGCATAGATGCAAATATTCCATTTTTGAATATCTTGGGGCAATGTTTTGTTGCGAGTACAAGGCGATACTCACAGTCGGGGATTAATACATCTTCTATCTAACGACCGAGGTTTTGCGTTTGAATTATAAACTTTTACTCCTCTCCATTTAGTTGATTTTCAGCAAACAAAGATGCCCCTAGACCTATGAGCTCACAGGCTATCCTATTTGTACTAGTTTGAAGTAGATGATTAGGCTAAAAAACTTATTTAGAAGTAAAGAATAACTCTAACTTTAGGGAATGGTATTGAGTAGCATCAATTACAACATTACCTTCTTGATCTTTAATCGTTTTATCATCGCATATTTGGTAAAAGTCTCTTATTATTTCTAGCTTCGTTTCTGTGCTAAGATTTTCTTTCTCCAATAAACAATGTAACGGTGTCTTACCTTCATCATTTTTGGCATTAATATCAGCTTTACACGATATCAATATCTTTATAGCATCCTTATTACCTTTATAATGTGCCATATGCATAGGTGTATCTCCGTCATACATTGCTTGACTAACATCAGCACCTTTATCAAGCAATAACATAACAATTTCCAGATTAACTGGTTGACCACCATAACCTAAAGAGTAATATAAAGGACTAGCTTTATTTTGGTCATTGTCAGGTTTATTGATATTAGCGTTTCCTGAAATTAAAGCGACCATTTCTACGTCTCCCTTAACTATTGCTCGTATTAATGGTGTAGTAGCAGTAGTCATAAAGGGCATATAATCAAGATCAACCCCAGCAGTAATCAATTCCTGTATCTTACATTTATCGCATTGTTCTACAGCTCGCCATAATTCAATGTTAAGATAGCTCTCTCCTGTTAATTCAATTAACTTTTTAGATATTTCTTGAGGAACTGAAGAAGAGTTTCTGATAAATAAAAGAGTGGTATTTATAAAGTTATTTTTTATCAAGTTTATGTAAGGATGATCCTTAAAAATAGATATCATCTCCAATGCTTGGTTGCTATAGTTTATTGCCTGATCATATTGTCCTTTATTACGATAAGCATTCACTAAGTTATTTAAAGAGTTCGCCATAAGTGGATGAGGTTCTTCCTTGTAGATCAGTTTCATCATTTTTATGCTGTCCTCAAAATACTTAATTGCCTGATCATTTTGTCTTTTAGCGCTAAAAAGTAATCCTTGGTTATTTAAAATGATAGCCACGTCTGGATGAGGTTCCTCTTTGTAGATCAATTTCATCATATTTATAGTATTCTCATAATACTTAATTGCCTCATCAAATTGTCCTTTATAATGATTAGTCAACCCAAGGTTATTTAAAGATCTAGCCACATCAGGATGAGGTTCTTCTTTGTAGATCAGTTTCCTTATTTTTAGGCAATCCTTATAATACTTAATTGCCTGATCATATTGTCCTTTATTGTGATGAGCTAACCCTAAGTTATGTAAACAGCCAGCCACATGTGGATGAGGTTCTTCTTTGTGGATCAGTTTCACCATTTTTAGACTATCAACAAAATAATCAAACGCATGATCATATTGCCCTTTAGCAATATAAGCATTCCCTAGGCTATTTAAAGAGTCAGCTACATCTATATCAGGTTCATCCTTGTGGATCAGTTGCAACATTTTTAGGCTGACCTCAAAATACTTAATTGCCTGATCATATTGTCCTTTAGCACCATAAGCATTTCCTAGGTTATTTATAGAGTTAGCTACATCTTGGTGAGGTTCTTCCTTGTATATCAGTTTTATCATTTCTAGGCCATCCTCAAGATACTTAATTGCTTCATCATATTGTCCTTTATTATGATGAGCTAACCCTAGATTATTTAAAGAGGTAGCCACACCTGGATGAGGGTCTTTCTTGTAGATCTGTCTCCTAATATTTAGGCCATCCTTAATGTACTTCGCTGCCTGATCATATTGCCCTTTATGATAATAAGCTGCCCCTAGGTTATTTAAAGATCTAGCTAGATCTTGATGAGGTTCCTCCTTGTAGATTAGTTTCCTCATTTTTGCACTATCCTCAAAATATTTCATTGCCTGATCGTATTGTCCTTTTGCGCTATAAGCCAACCCTAGATTATTTAAAGATCTAGCGACATCTGGATGAGGCTCTTCCTTGTAG